>NW_016690341.1:492526-508806 GCF_001604755.1 Lepidothrix coronata | reverse complement strand
AGGGAAGGGAAGGGAAGGGAAGGGAAGGGAAGGGAAGATGCTGATTTTGCTATCCTCAGAAACATTGTCAGTTATTTTTAAGCCCCTGATTCAGTAACCAGCTATGATCCTACATAAGGCACTTCTACAGTTTATGTGATAACCTCTTCAGCAAAAGTAATTATCATTATCAAAAACCATTTTAAAAGACTTGAAATGAGCTTGATATTGATTTCTTGTCCTTTTGCTGGTTGTTTCATTAGTTTTCATTCTTTCATGCACTAAATCTGGTTTCGTACCTTGAAGCAGTGATGTTATCTTGCCAATGGAAGTGTTTCTTACACCTTTTTCCTTCCTCAGTTGCAATCATGCAAGGAAAAGATACAAATAGCTTAAAAAGAAAATCTTTACTCAGCAGTAAGGCCTGGTTCATGCAGTGGGGTTTTTTTTCTGGTTTAGATTAATTCTCCCAGCTAGGAATTTCTGGAGGTTGCATCTTATGGCTGTATAAACTTTTAAGTAGATGTTTTTGCTGTTTGATTGTTTGATGGTTTTTGGTTTGGTTTGGTTTGACTTTTTCTGATGCTCTGGGATATACGTCTAATTTATATTTTTATGGGCTTGCCAGTGCTGGGTGCACAATGTCCTTGTTTCCAGGAGTGGGTAACTCACTGCAGTGCCCTGAGGATCCCAAGTTTGTCTGACTTTATAAGTCCTTATACATCTCTGGAGTCTGCTTATTTTATGTAAGAAAAAGAAAATAATTAGTCCCTTTTTGATATTTTCCTTACACCATAAAATTATATACCCATCCTTTTCTGTCTGTAAGAGTGTTATTTATTGTTAATGGCCTAATCGTCCTCCTCTTCATTATCATCATGGTAGCTGGAGGGTTTTGCTGAAATGTCTGTTCAAAACCGGTTTAAAGACAGAAGACAAAAGTTTTCACCCTGAATACTTGACAGTCTTCTAAGAATGATCAAGGGAAGAACTGGAGAGAACATGAGACCTGAGGCATGTTTCAACTGCAGATGCATTGAAGCATAGAAAGACGTGAGCTTGCTTGAAACAAGCTGTCTCAGATACCAGCAGCACCTGGAAAAGACCATGGGCTGATTTTTCTCTATTGAGAAGCAAATTAAATTAGCCCATGTGTTGCTCACTGCTTCCTTGGTGTAACTGTTTTCAATATATAAGCTGGGGACAGGTATTGTGCAGCATTGCAACACTGACCAAGCTTACTGCCAAAGGAAAATCACATCTGTCCCAGCACGACCAGGAACAAAACCTCATGCTGCATCCCATTTCATTAGTGTGAATGTTCAAAAGGAACTGTCAAACTGCAGGGATTTGAAGAAGAAATGAAATTAATGTATTAAAAAAATTGCCTTTACCATTAGGGTTCTCTAGAGCCTGACCCTTCAGCAAGGTCCATGCCACGGTTCCCCCTTTACAGGATCCAAGCCAAGACAGTGAGTGCTTTCATCAGGAAAAACACAGGTGTATCATGAGTTTATACTTAAAGTACTCATCTGCAGAACAGCTGTTTAAAGTTATAAAACCCAGGAGAAATCCAGACAGCTTTTGTCAATCTTTAGTGTTAGTTTTTAAAAAATTAGTCAAAAGACTCTTTGGGCAACTCCATAACTACACTCAACTGTTGCATTCTTTCTAGCTGCTCTAATTGATAAGCCTCACCATTACCTCTGGATCTTTAGTTGTTAATTCTTGATTAACAAAAAAATGAGAAAAAAAGAAATTTTTCCTATTTTAACGTTAAAGCCAGTTTTATGTGTTTATAAAGTAAGTTATGTAACACATTCAACATCTCTGATTAGCTGTTCTCTCTCAGAAAACAGTCCCTACCTTATCAGTGCAGAGGCATAATGTACCTCTTTCACAATTTGTCTTTCAAGGGAATATTCAAACAATAAATGACTGTCCTAGAGGATTCATAAATTTTAAGACTGAAAGAGATCATTAAATCTAAATGTAACAGTTTCACCCAGTAAGCCCCATAAATTGTGTTTAACTAAATTGTTATACCAGAAAGGCCCTCATTTTTGATTCAAAACCAGTCAGACAGAGAGAATTTAGCAATTCTTTCAATGCAATTTTTTAGCATCTTATGTCAGCCACTTGTAAACATTTACAACTAAATTTCAATTCTACCTGCAGCATCATCTTCTATCTGTTGTTTTCTTTTATATCTCTTGAGTACATTGCATTACCAATCAAGCAAAAGTTTAGTAACTTTTAGTAACAGCAAAACTGTAAGTAACTCTCCTGTGCCATGTTTCACAAACACAGTAAAAATGGTTCTACGGAAATGCTGATATTTATCAATTTTATGCTAAAAGTTATTATTAGTTGTTGGGATTTTTTTCCCAGAGTTGTTCAAAATTTCTCCTTTATATTTTCTTGAGAAAACAAAAGCTTATGATATTAGAGAATCCTATAGAAAAACCACACGGGAGAATTCTTATGGGATTCCTGAAGCCATAGTAGCAGAACCAGTGTGATGTCTCTCTTATCGCTTTGTACTCTCTATCACACCCTACCATTCAGGTTTAAGAAAAAACCCAAAGATCCCTTTAAAATAATCTCATTTCCTTATGTAAATTTTATAGCCTAAATTCTAATAATATTAACATTTTCTCATTGATTCTTCACAGTATTCAGAGCCCAGGGTCTATTTTTGAGAACAGTGATGCCCTGTGTTTCATTTTCTACCACAGGTGGTACTTGCTAAAAAGCCTTTCTCTAAATACTCGAGACAACTGATTTGTGTTAGCTATATTTTGGAAGGGTGGACAATGAGAAAATTAAGCAACTTGCCCACTTCACACTGAAGCAGAGTAAATCACCTTTTTTTTTTTGTATTCTTCTGTCTCACTGATGTAGCATTTGGGCAACCCTGGATGTACATACAGACCGGGGAATGAGATGCCAAGGCAAGGACCTGGGGATCCTGGTCAATGGCAAGTTAAATATGAGCCAGCAGTGCCCTGGCAGCCAGGAGGGCCAACTGTGTCCTGGGGGCCATAACGCAAAAACATCACCAGCTGATAGAGGGAGAGGATAATGCCTTTCTGCTCTGCACTGGAGCGGCCTCACCTTGAATATTGTGTGCGGTTTTGAGCATCACAATATAAGAAAGATATTAAGCTATTAGAGAGCATCCAAAGGAGGGAAACAAAGATGGTGAAGGGCCTTTAGGGGAAGCTGTATGAGGACAGGCTGAGGGGAGACCTCATTGCAGTCTACAACTTCCTTGTGAGGGGAAGAGAAGGTGTAGACACTGATCTCTTTGTGGTGACCAGGAACAGGACCCATGGGAACAGCCTGAAGTTGTGTCAGCGGAGGTTTAGGTTCTCCACCCAGATGGAGTTTGAGCACTGGAGCAGGTTCCCTGTGCAAAACCAGGAGTTGGACTTGATGATCCTTGTGGGTCGTTCCAACTCAGCAGATTCTGTAACTCTGTGACTTTACAATCTTTAGCTATGATGATATATCTACACGGTTCATGTGCCTGGTCAAGATGTACAACTGTGCCCATTTTTACAGAGAAATAATAGAGAGATAGCAAAAGCAAGTGCATGAAAGTCAGGACCAGTTGTCTGAACAAGAAGCTACTTTATAAGACGTGAATTTTCACAATGTTTCTATAGTGACCTTAAGAAAACCATGTTCCTGAGCTGCTCTAGGGTATTAGCTCTTGCTGGGTGTAATATACCTTACAAGAGTGGAACAAATATCTTTTTAATTTGCTTTGCATCACACCCACTTTTAAAAAATAGCACTAGTATAACAAATACTCTTTAGCTTCTTCATTTGTAACTAAATTCATAAATCTCAGTAACTATAAATGTATTTCAAGGTCAAAGTTTCTACAATAACCCATTCATTTTGTTTTCCTTTCACTAAATCCATTATCTGAACAAATCATTAGGTGACCTTTTTAGTTACAGCAATTCAATAAAACTTACATTAGATGGAGTTTCAGGAACATTAGTCTAATGTGCTTTAAAAGATCACCTTCTCTGAGCAATATAATAAGTTTGTGTGAAAAGCATAAAGCATGTAATATGTAATAAAATCCAGCCTTTAATGAACCATCTAGAAAAACTGACCTGTGTTATAATTCAATGGAAACCCTCCCTTAATTAATGAATAAGAAGCCAAGAGTAACCACTGGATGTTACTTTTGATTATAGATTCAGCTTGTTTTTGCTTTTTAAATATATGCTCCTTATTTATACTGCTCAAGAAATTACAGTTTAAATGACCTTGGTTACAGGAGTAATATGCTATGAAAAGCCATACTTAGAGCTAATTAAAAAGGTATCTCTGATTACTAGTTAGTACAAGATACTGTTTAATTTTCCAAAGTGGTAGTCAGACAGAGTTGTAAATTTAATAAACTCTCTTAGATGCTTGACGGATGATGGTTTTCTTCACCAGATACAAAAATAAAAATACCTTGAGGCCGGGCAGATAAACAATAATAAAACACAGCACCAGCTATCAAGAAGGAAATTTTTATCAGGGAAGATTGCACAAGCTCACTAAAATCCATGATTTCCATTAAAAATATGAGACATTAATCTGATTTTCTTTACAACTAAAACAGGAATAATCACTTAAAAAAACAGCTGAAATTCTCTTCATTTTGTGCTTCCAGACTGCTGTCAAGAAGAAAACTAGTTTAACTTTCATTTCTAATCAGTCTAGGGAGGCCCGTATGCAGAAAGAGAAGCAAAAATAACTTTCCACCAGTTCAGTAATCAGTCATTTCTTCTGCAGATATATGCACACAGGAACATGAGACAATTTGAGTAAAGGTCAGGACACATCAAAATATTAAACTAAATAAGTTCCTTTTGCTACTAGTTTTTTTTGAGGAGACTTGCGCTCATTCAGTCTGTGGGCATTTTAGCTCTGCATTTTTTCAAGTACTGGTTTGTCTATCACCCACTGAACCAACTGGACACCTATAAACAAAAAAATATGTATACTTTTCAGGATAAACTGAAAAGTAAACTTTTCAGGATCTTGCTCATCCACAGAAGAACAGCAGTAGTTATTTCCTTTTCCCAATCACTACCTCTATTACTGACTTCAGATGGATGCAATGAAAATATCCACACAATTATAGAATGTGTTAGGGATTTTTTTTTATAATTTACAAATTGGATGTCTCATCCCTGGAAATATTCAAATCCAGGTTGGATGGGGCTTTGAGCAACCTGGTCTAGTGGAAGGTGTCCTTGCCCATGTCTCGGGGGTTGGAAATAGATGATCTTTAATGTCCATCCTAACCCTCACCATCCTGGGATTCTCTGATTCTACAAAATAAAAATAACTTTTAATTGCAATATTAGAACTCACTTAATACAACAATTCAGCAACAGATAGATGATATGTGAAGAAATAGTCCAAACTAAATACTCACTTTATTTTTCAGATTGCACCTTTAGTTTAGTAGGTTTATTAAATCACACAATAAGTCTAGGGATCCCATAGGGTCATATTGCTTCCAAAACTAGATACATATTTTTTTGTTTCTGCAGTGAAGACAATTACATAATTTATTTGTCATCTCCTATAGGTCACTGTCAAATTACAACAGTGCATTTAGACAGCAATGTTATATCCTTTTGATTACCCTGTCAGTAACTTCAAAGCACTTCTCTACTAGATTTTTGTGTATATATCTATTTGAAATCTTAAGAATGAGCAGAATGCGGCTTCTTATGCTTGCGATTGATAAGCAAAGTCAAAGAATCATGTAGTTTATTTTCCTATCTCTTTCGGTTACCAGTAGCTATTAATTAAAATAAAATATTTTGAAAAAAAGGTGTTAGGAATGCTCCATTTTCAGTTACAGATCTAGTTCATAACCCTTTATCCTCCTAAACAAGCTTTGACGCATGGCTTCTAAGATGTCCTTTCATGTAATTCTTTTCCTTCTAGATATTGTGCCTTTCTTTTAGGTTTATTTGTTATTCTTATGCAAATTACCAAGATATGTTAAATTATTTGTTAGTTTTACCTTGCTATTCTGTAAAATTTAAGGAATTAAAAAAGGTTGATGACTAAAGAACTGCTTAAAATATGCTATGTCGCGTGTTGATAGAGATCAGGCAATGATCTATGGTTATTTTTCTGAAGTGAAGAATTACCAAGCCACACGTAATCCAAACAACATTTGCTTTATCAGCTGATTTTCCCAGATCACAGACAACCCAATATAAGATTAATTTGCAATGTCATATTATCTAAGCTATCTCTGCTTTTCATTAGTGTCTAAAATATTAATATAAGTTCATATCTATCTCTTTTCACTCTATTAGAGAATTAATACATCATAGCCAAAAAATATGTGGGTTTTTTTCCATCCTAGTTCCTAATAATACCAGTTTCAATTACAAAAATAGCAGTCCCCTTTATCTAAGTTAACCATTTTTCCCTTGCTAGATGAATTCTTTGAGATTATTAATTTGTGCAGGAAACAATAATGAAAAGTTGCACCATTTTAATTGTGTTTATTCTCCCTAAGCAACTAGGCAGTTAATTGTTTGAATTACTGTTAAAAAGAAATCTTAAATTACAGGAATGCCTGAATTGCCAATGACTTCAGTGGGAGCAGTACTGAGTTCATAATTGGCTTGTTAATTGCAAAATTCACTCACGAGGCATGTGAGATTTTTAAATTTCAGTTAGTTCTTAAAGAGTATTTAATAAGTCTTGTATATTATATAGGTTTTGAGGTGGTCTTGAGTATTATGCATTACACAAGTTTTGAGGTGGTCTTCCAAACTTCCCCCATATAAAATGTATTTTACAGGATTCTAAAAATGTTTTTTATGCTTCTTTTCATGGAATAGATGTTCTTCCATTTCATTTCTGAAAGCTGGGAAACACAGCGAGCTCATAATCGCTGCAGTGTGTTGCAGATTGATGATGGTTACTGGTTAATGCTACAAACAGCTTTTTTTTTCACTGAGACAGACTGCAACATGACATGTGCTTTTGTAGTTCCATCTCTGGGAATTTCTGACATAGTTTCCATACAGCAATAGTTCAGTGCTAATTTTGCAATTCTTTATATACATTCTTTTTTTTTTTTAATTTTATTTTCATTGTTGTATCTTCTCCCACATTTTCTCAGCAAACTGATCCTGTTCCCCTACGGAAAATAAAAAACCCTTCTTTACTGGTATCATCGAATAATTATTGAGAGAACTGCAGTGGTACTTGTGCATTTATGCTTTACAATAACTTGTCCACAAGACTGAGCTGCTATTTGACTTAGAAACCACAAGTGCTTTTGGGCACTTTTCAGCACAGGTCAACCATTTGGTATTTCTTCACTGAGTTCCTAGTGAAAGCTGGTTGCAAAGTCTTTACTAGTAACTATTCCTTTAGAAAATTCTGATCATCAAAATGTTTTGCAACTGCGTTTTTACAATGTTTGGATTATTCTTTTTTTATCAGAGGTTTTCTCTTGGTACACTGGAACACCTATTGAAAAGGAAAGCCAGAGAATAATATTGTACTTTCCCAATAATTTAGTAATTTTACACCAGTAAGAAATAGACTTAAAAAGCTCTTTTATTCCCTAATCTAAATTTGATACACTGGACTTCTGCTATGCTATGCAAGTGTTGCACACAAAAGGTTACTAGGGAGGTATTCTTCTTTTTTGTCTTTCTAGAAATAATAGTAATGGAGAAAGTATTAAATATTTTACAATGGAAAATCAGAAAAATTACAAAATTTCAAAGACAAGGTAAAAAAATCATATGTCCACTTATAGTTCAATTACAATAACACTGTAGCTTGACTGAAATAAATCAGGATTAACACAGTATGAATCATCAATAGCAACTATCAATTTAGCAACTAATTTTAAAAGCCATATCTTTTAAAAATATCCCTGAAGGAAAAAGCCCAGATATTTACTTCTGAATACAATCAAACTCTCCAGGAAGAACCAAACTGCTTGTCCATTATGAACACAACCTGCTAAAAATGTCTAAAATACCTTTCCTAAAACCTTATTTTTGTAATTGGAATAAATTAGATAAACACATATTTTTGAGAATGCACTGATAATTAAAGTACTACAAATAGTTGCATATATGTAACAAAGATGCCAAAGAAAAAGCAATGCTACAATCCTCAAAGACTTTGCAATTGTTGATTCAAAATGCAAAGTGCTTGGCAACTTAAAGGATGAAGCTGTGTTTACTAATTTTCTAGCTGGGAGGTTAAATAGGGAAGAATCAACTCCAAAACATATGTGAGCAGTCTGGCTTATCCAATTTTGTAAGTCCCCAAACAGCTGGTGTGGAGAAAACCTACTGTTGTGTGTTGTTGAGCCACTGATAGGGATGAGGAGAAACAAAGTCAGTAACAGTTTTCAAAAATCTCTCATGTAACTTTATGAAATAAAGCTCTTCAGGAAAAATCTCCATGTGATCTAGTCTTTTACTGGAATGAAGAAAGACTAGGGGTTTTAACAGATGCCATAGTGACTAACTATCCATATATGCTGATGGAAATAAATTTCTGAAGTCCGTGTTAAAAAGTGAATAGGTTTCAGAGGGACCAAGAACACGCTCCTTTATGGACATCAAAGAGAAAATCCTGGTATAATTGGCAAAGAAAAAAGGAAGCATGAAGAGGTGCTTGTGATGGATATGTAGGGTGAATACATATAATTTATGACTTTGAAAGCAAACAAGTGGAGCTGAGATTTGTTATATATATCAATTGTATATTTAGAGACAAGCATATGGAGGAAACAGGAGGCACCACAGTATGGTGACAGTCATTTGACTGAGCCGATCAGGGTCAAGCCAGTATCAAAGGACAATACCTCTCTATCTAGCAGCATGGGGGGTTACTCTGGAAAAAAGAAAGAGATCTTAATGCATGTCAGTCTAATTCATGAGAAGGCATCCACTAAAGATCACTGCAGGGAAGGCCAGACCCCAAAGTTTTGAGCCATCTGTACTGCATTACACTGTCATAATGAAGACAAATACAGACATGTTTTATGCACTGAGATCAATTGCGTATCAGAATCACTGGGGGAAAATGTGGTGGCCGGGGAATTTTTTGAGTTTGTGTTTTTTTGGTGTTTTGTTGTTGGGCTGGCTGTTTCTCTTTAAAAAAGAAAACAAACAACACCTCAAAAACACCCCCAAAATAGCACTTTCACTTCTGTAATCTCCATTCCAGGCCCTCTGGTTGAAGTTATACCACCTATATCAAAAGTGCAACTCCTGCATTTTTTATTTCCCAGTTAAACTCTCAAAGCATTCTGTAGCATGCAGCAATAAAAACAATTTTTTATGTAACACTCCATCTGATTAAACATTCTCCTTCTTTAAGTTTGCCAAATGTCATGTTCTTCCAACTTACTTCTCATCTATCCTTCTCTCTAGGTGCTGCTCTTTACCTTCCTGTCCCACAGTTTGCTGTCCATGCATGATTTGATTATGATAATTCCTATAGTTCTGGTCATCTTTTGGACTATTTTAAAAGAATAGCTATTGACAGCTATTTGTTGTCCAGAGAAGTTAAGTTGTGACTACTTCATCCCTGGAACTCTTCAAGGCCAGGTTGGATGGGACTTTGAGCACCCTCGTCTAGTGGAAGGTGTCCCTGCCCATGGCAGGAACTAGATGATCTTTAGGTCCTTTTCAACCTAAACTACTCTGTGATTGTATGAATAAGTCCAAGTTCACTGTCATTAACTCGTAGTATGTATATATGTCCAGAGACTGTTGATTTACACCTTCCCTGTCTCCTGATAACAGAATTCAACAAGAAATCAGAGACAACAAGTTTAGAGCCCACTTTTCGCACTCAAAACATACTTCATAGCTTTGCTCTTCAGTTATCCCTTTTAGAGAACTATCTTTTCTCATATTCATTTGCTCAAATACAAATACCAAAGTTTCTAAGATGTCAGGACAAGACTGGCTATTTTGTTACTAACAGCACATAAGTGCTTATTTCCTAGCTTATAGCAGTATTTCCACACATGAATGTAGTACTGATGGCAAAAGCAGCCACAAAGCCTTTAATTGACAACTTTGAGAATGCTGTATGAACAAGGTGTATCTGAATTGGGTAGAATAAGAGACTGACTTAGACTCGCAGGAAACAGTGATGTCAACTCTTCAATCCAATGCTTAAAGTTGAGATAATTTCAACTTTAGATGGAGTTTATCAGGGCCTTTTCCATTTCAGTTCTGAATTATTTCCACAGCCAGAGATGAACAACCTCTGCAGGCAATTCTTCCTTCCTTCTTGCCTTGCTGTGATTTGTGTGTATTGCTTCTTATCCTTTTACTGTGCCTGTGTCAAGAGCCTGGCAACGTTTTCCCTCTGACCCTTCACTAGGCATATGAAGACAGTGATAAAGCTTTCCCTTTACCATCTGTTTTTCAGATTGAAAAAACCTGGTTCCCTAGTCACTCCTTGTACACCACATAGGCCAGCCCTCCAGCCAACTGGACTCACACCAGTTTGTCAATCTGTCTCTTATATGGGGAAGCCCCCACCAGGACAGTGCTCCAGATACAGCCTCACAAGTATCAAGCAGAGTAAAATAATAATTTCCTGTAACCAGGTGGCTAAACTTTCGTTAAGACAGACCATTATGGATTTATCTTTCATCACCAATGGCCCAACATGAATTGTATTCAAATTGTTGTCCACAAGAATTCCCAGGGCTTTTTAATAGATCTGCTTTTTACCAGCTGTTCCACAGTCTGTATTGTTGTATAGGGTTAACTCCACCCCAGTTTCAGAACTTTGCATTCACTTTTGTTAAACTTCACAAAGTTTCTGTCAGCTTGTCAAGATCGTTCTGAAGATTTGCCCTGCTCTTCCCTGTATTAACTATCCCCCCCCCATCCAATTTGATGTTGTCCATGAGTTTTCTGAGACTGGTTTCTGTCACATGGCCTAGGTTACTGATGGTCAGTGACAGACCAGTATCAGCCTCTGACACTTATAATGGCCACCAGCATGACTTTGAAACCCTAATCCCTTTATCAAACCTGCTTTTCATCACTTGGCCATATGCTCATCAGGAAATGCCTCTGGATTGCTACAACTGCTTTTTTTTGACTGTCATTGAGTTCATATTTCTTGTTTTACCTCTGGATTGCTACTTACATGGGTCATAATTCTGGCTTTTAACTCAAGTTTTAAATTTCTGGCACAGATTTAAACATTTGTGTCTATATAAAATGTAGAAAAAAGATAAAGTTCCATTTAACTAATTGGCTCCTGAAGATATATTAGTGAAGAAACATTACTTTGTGTTTTCCTCTTTCTCACTCCCTAATGGTACTATATTATCCCTAAGAATTTCCACTATATTCTTTGAAGCTCTAGCAATGCCTTGTTTTCCTGTCTCAAAATGATGACTTGCTAATTTTTTCATCAGGTTGTCTCATCCAGAGCAAAGCACACATACTGCTTGTTTTAATTAAAGATAACTGCATTACAATACACTTTCTATTGGATCCAATCTGGTACCAATCAGTGCAGTCAACCCCTCAGCTGAGTACCTAATGTGGCAACACCTGGTGGCAGCACACCTGCCCCCCAAGGCAAGGGAAAGACAGGTCAGAGACAGAGGGAGGAACAGCGTAAATGCACAGAGAAGAATTATGGGCTTGGATAAACAAGGTCATGCTAGACCATCAAACATTTTTAGAAAGGTTTACATAAATGACCAGGTATTAATAATTTGCTTCAAAAGATTCTGCATTACAGATATAACTTATCCAAAAAGACAAAGCTTTTCTTTTTCCTTTTGTCCTCCATCCAGAGAGATTCAAGGTCCATTTCTTGAATTGTAGCATGAAGGACGTTAAATTATCAGTCAAAGATAACAGCTGTATGCTGTAAGTTTCATTTTGTAGGAATGGATATTACATGAGGGAAGAAATTTCTTTGAATGCTCTTTTAGAGGTGCCCATGCAAAATTTCAATGTCCACAAAGGATTTTACAAAGCTGCTGAGAAAAAAACAAACAAACAAAAAAAAAAACCCACCCAAAACAGAAAATGCAATCTGCCAAAGTCTGTCTTCTGTAGGTCTGTATGTTATTTACAGTCCCTCACCCTCCCTCCACAGACATCAGCCACACCAAACCACTCTCTTCAGAATCCATGTAGACAAAGCAGGAGATGGAGATCTGATTTACACATTAAATCAGAAGAGGGTATTTTCAACTTAAAATGAGGTTATTCTCTGCTGCATAAGCTTGAGTTAAATCACAATTTTCACTGCAGTTAGTGACAAAATTCCTGTCTTTAATGGCGGGTTCTCGTGTTAAAGACAGCTCTCCCTCACTGAAGGGAGGCACCATACTCCTCCTTCATAAACATTTCCTTTCCACCTTTGAGTAGGAATCCTGAAAAAAACCTGGTGCAAGTAAAAATATTAATATTTTGCTCAGAGAAAACAAAATAAAAGAAAAAATCCAAACAGAAACCTTCAATACCTGTTGGTTGCCCAAGTTTCAGCTCACGAACTATTGGCAGAGGGAACAATGAACTTCTGAATACTCCATGGAATGGAGATAACACACATGATACTAATGGAACACAGTATTTTGTAAGCTGACCATGTCAGACAATCTTAATCAGTTCTTGACAACACACTTCTGAGCTGAGCTCTTATATTTTGCTAGACAGCAATAATTTTTTCTGGAAATTTTTGTTTGTTCACTAAATGATCCTGTTGCAACAGTGAAGTCAGCACTGTGAGTGCATCTCTGGCTGCCTTCTACCTGATCCCCCTTTGATTTGATTTGTTGATTTTAGGCTCTTCTTTAGATAAGTCTACAAGGGTTACTTCTTTAAATGCCACCTGCTCCAATGGTGAGATGAAAGTTTCTGTTCGTGAGTTTCTCTTTGGTATCTGTAGCTCTTTTCTCTGCACAGCAAAGAAAACAAACTTGGTTCTAGGACAGTTGAAGGACATCCTTCTCTCACTGAGAAGGATGAAGAAGCAGGGGACTTCAGTTTGAAACCCTGTTATGGACACTACTACTGTAGAACTCACCACAAATTAACACTTTAATGTTAACTTTCAGTACAACACAACAGGATAAAAAGTTGATAAATGTTAAGAGGATCATGATAGAAAACTTAAGGAAAAGAGGGCCATCATAGAAAACTTAAGAAATTAAATTTCGCCTCTGCAAAGCAATGGCCACTGCAAAAATACTAAATCTAGGACCATCATCATCCATGGAAGATAAATATACCAGTGTTATGAAAAAGTCAAAGGAGAGATACAAAAAGTGAATTGAGAACTGGAAAACAGACACTTAAAAAGTGAAATTTCAGGAGTTTGTCTTACTAAGGTAAAAAGTGAATCAGACGTTTCATAGTGTTATTTTTAAATATATGTGATAATTATGACAGGTATTTCAGTCTTGCTGACAAAACTGTAACAAGGGTCAATAGCTAAAAGATGTAATTTTTCCAGCAGTAAAAATACTTAGATTAGGTTATCAAGAAAAGGTTGGCCTTGGCTTTTCTTGGAATTATTAAAGTCAGGTGAATTATGTTCCTAAAAAGAATATAGACATTACAGACACTGGATTAAAACATACAGCCTGTGTAAATGAAAGCTGGTTGATATATTGGCCAAAGGTCATACCAGATCTTGAATATATGAACCATAAGAATCTTGTGCATTTGTTGCACATCATCTCTTTTTGTTCCAGTTTTCTACAGGGTGTCAGCAAAAATTAAACCTATGGTGGACATACATGGTTTTGTCTGCCCTTAGTTATTGCACTCCATGTAGTTTGAACTAGATTAAGTTAAATGTGGATTACATCTGAACCTTAAAACTCATAAATAACTGATTTTTAGATGAGTATTTAATCAAGTAATTATCTTCAAACATATATAAGGGTCTGGAATTAGTTTGTAGGTAGTATTAGAAAATTCAGATATAGTCAGAGACAGGCTCTTGGCTCAAATTACATTGACAGTGACAGGATGACATTTCAGTTTGAGACATTAACCAGTTGTGGACAAGGGAAAATTTTTAAGAGAAGAAAAGCAAAAGAAATCTCAGTGGGAAATACATAGGTCTCTCTCATTTTCATAAGGAACAATTTCAAAACAATCAAACAAACAAAAAAACCAGTCATGTATGGGCATAACTGGTAATACTTTCCCCCCCTAATTTAAGATACAAAATAAAAAAGCTCTCTACAGTCTGATAATTATTCAACCAAAGGTGGTGGGTGGTGTTATGTTGACACTTGGATCTGATGATCTCAAAGGTCTTTTCCAATCTTAACAATTCTATGATTCTATGAAATACACTAGAAGATGTTGGTGGGGGTTTTATTTTATTATTATTTCCCCCTCCTGTATTTTTCAGTTAATTATTACCCCTGAAGGTTTCCCTAACGCATGAACACATAATCATTTTTTACACCATGCAAGATGTCACCAAGCCACAGAGTTCATCAGTATCTGTCAGACACAGATTCCAGCTTCTGTAGTTAAATTGCAAGCATGGGTTCATTCGAGTACTATTCAATCTGCCCTGGTCCAAACCCAGTTATTGCCAACTACCTTTAACAGCAGTGGAAACTACGGGATATTTGTGTTTTCCAGCATTGCAGTTTGGCTGGAAAGACTGTAAGGTATTAAACTACTTCAATCAAAAAAGAACCGAACTGCCTGTTTAGCCAGTTGAATGTAGAAAGAAGACTTTTGTGTGACTCAGACAGTACCTTGCATTGATTTAAGGAGCAATATCTAGCAATTAACACCACTAGGCGTTAGCACAGGGGTGATGAATAATCTGACTTCATTTCTAAGGAGAATCTCTCCATTTGGAAAAAAAAAGTCACACCAGAATTTGGCAGGGCATTAAAGTTAATCACCACTATTCTTCATATTCTTTAATGATCACAAACAGTCAGAACCTCCAATTTACATCTCATTTACAACATGGCATCTTTTAACAGCATGGGATTTCCTAACATGCTCTCAAACTAGTAAATCATTAAAGACTTATTCCTGCAGTACCTAGATGTTCTCAATTTAACCTTACTTACATATGTTGCAATTCCAACATGAAGATGCGTAGCCTGTACTGGTAGAAAAATAAGATGTGTCTACACTTTGTGAGTTTTTTCCTTCAAGAGGCTAAAATTGATCCTTATGAGAGAAAGCAGCATCCTCTGCTTTCCTTCTAGTAAAATATGACAAAAACCACTGTGCTAGTCTCTGTCGATAAAGCACTCTCCAAAGAAGCAGATGAACAGACCAGATGTACACAGCTTGTCTGATACCTTGCTGCTTCAATAATTTTCATTGCAGTAAATGTTGTTTAATACTGGTGTAATTTGTTGCTCGAAGGAAGCAATTTTTGTTTCCTTTAATGCCATTACAATGATGCCTGCTCTTTTCCTGAAAGACTCAGGACCTCTCCTACCTACAGAGTAGCTTGGAGGTGAATCTAACTTTACAACTCTGAAAGAAAGCAGAAGGTCAGGGGCATCTGAGTATGAGGTTACTGTGAAAAGCCATGAAAGCCTGGATAGCTGTAAGACTGCACAGCTCTCGCTGTGCATCAGCAGACATCAGCAACTGGCAACTGCTGGGGTAACTGTCCTATATTTACTTGGAACGCGACTCCTTTACACTGACAGCTCAATTTCATTAATGGTCACAAGTGGTTGAAATGCTATTTGTACAAAATATACTTTGCACTGAAAGCAATTTTATGTAGGAGACACACGTACTTTAGAACTGTTGATCAGAAGGCTATTTTTCTTGGGAAATAATATACAAATAAAAGCAAAAATGTGCATATTAGTATGCGCATTTATATCTTTTCCACCCCCAGTGCCACTACTGAAGTCTACCATTTGAGCTCATGGCATGAGGATTTTTAAGATTCTAGTCTGAGCAGCTGTGTTATTTGAGAACTAAGTAGGATTTCTTTTTTGATTTGGACAACTGACGTTCCAGGTTCAGAACTTTGTCACTCCATAACATCGTTTAGAGTTTGCTAGTCACAGTACAGAACCAGTGTTTGATGCTGACAAAGCTAGTGAAACTACCCCCCAAAATTAATTAGTCCCTCAATATGTTCATGGGACTTTTTTTCCCAATACTTTTTGCAGGCTGATGCATCCCTTACATCCTCTATCTATCTTAGTTAGAATATCATCTTTTGAGCAAGATTATCGCATCACAACTAAACCTGTATCTTACACATAT
>NW_016690341.1:366871-492516 GCF_001604755.1 Lepidothrix coronata | reverse complement strand
ATCTTATACCTAATTTTAGCTCAGTACAATGACCTTTCCCTCTCCTACTTCTGTGCTCTTGCAGTGCAGAAGAGGTATAGGTAAGCGTGAGAGAGGAAATATTTAGTAAGGGCACCTATTTCTTAAAAGTTTCTTTTCCGCACACTATTGCAACAGCTCTCCTTTTATACATTATTTGCACCAATTAGACACTCATCTATAAGGCAAAAGAGAAATCTGAGTTTATCAAATAAGAAAATGGACATAAGAGAAAATAAAAACTTAAAAGGCAGGTACTGAGAAGGAAGTGTTTTCTGTGACAACTTCTGGGTGTAGCACTGAGAAGCATGATGTGATTCCTGTGAATGGACAGTTCTCATCTCTTTTTTCAGATCAAAAAGTTTTAAATGCTTAATGGCAGAAAGATCCTGCAGCAACTGTTAAACACGGTGGTCTAGTGTCAGTTTCTAAAAAGTCCTGTTCACTGCCAAAGCTACCCTACGGGGTTGAGATAGATCTTTGATCATTTTAGTGCATGACTGTGTAGGGATTTGTATGTTCTCACTAAGAAGGAAAACACTCCCTGAAATTGGAGGCAAATGCGTTGACACTGTTTGATCTTCTCTAGAAATTTGACCGGCATAGCATAAATTTTGCTAAGATACTGCCTTGTCAAGCAGCATTCTTGAGCAATATAAAAACACCACAACTCATACAGCCAGGGTTTTTATCCACTGTTGGAATGCACACCAAATGAAGTCTAATAAAATACATAATACTGAATTAAACTACTGCTGCCACATGGATGAACACAGTAAGATATGACATATTAAGATATGAGATTTATCTGGCTTTCTGAAAGTGTTTGGAGAATATTTCCATTATATAAATAGCACTTTCTATACAAATTGTGGTCATTCCTTGATTCAGTGCCCAGAGATGATATCCCCTGTGGCTCTCTGATACGCTTAGCAGGTGCTTTTTTAAGCACATTGCCCTCTTTCTTCACACACTAACGTTCAGTAAATCAGAATAATTTACAATGTAAGTTCTGCTCTCAGAAATCTGTTGCTGTAACAGAAAGTTCCAATGTGATGTGGCAAAATTCTGTTAACTGCAGTGCAACAGTGTGAATCACCAAATTTGAAATGAATGAGCCTTGTAATGCCTCAGGCATAACATCTTAGTGGCTGAAGAATTTGACACAACATGCATTTTGAGTATCTTTAATCCTATACTTATCCTGACAGCAGAGAACCTCTGCTCAACAACAATATCTACACAGAGGAAATTATTAAAATACACTGCACATATACAGAAAAGAAAGTAAGCTTCACAGCTGGAGCTCTGTATTACACACCTGTAACATGGAAGGGGTTTTTAAGTGACCTATTTATTCTATATTTTCCTGCTAAGATCCTCAACAGCTTTTATATTTAAGTATCTCAGCCCTCTGAGAAAAGAAGAGGACTTCAGATGTGCTGATTCCTTCAGAGGCACACTGAAGACATTGGTGGTGGAGCTGGCATAAATGAAAGCACCATAACGCAATTAAATTCCATGAAGAATGGAAATTATTTTGTATAAAGAACAATTGGGATATTTCCATAACTTCTGTAACCAATACAGATCTCAGCTCTTGCCTATTCTCAAATGAAATTACTTTAGCCCACAGTTTCTCTAGGCAATACCATTACATTGATGTGAAGTTTGTTTTTAAGGACAAAACAGAATTGTACCATCTTAAAAGATGCCCAAGACACAGTTAAAATGATTAATATTTTTGTCTTCAGAACAAGTGTGGAGTAACAGAAACACTTTTATCCCCATAGGTAGTGTTTGGATTTGGAGTGTAATACCCAAATCCCAGCTAGATTCAAGTTCTGAAGTACCTAAGGCAACCCTGTGGCTGTTCCAAACTACACTCAGAGTAGAGAATCATTTACATTCAAAGGAGGATTCAGCCCATTTATTCTATCTGTTAATTTCAGAGGTAGTCTAAAGTAACTACATTCCATAGGAGGTGTCTCTGGTTTTTTACCTACTGGTGTTTTCATCTTCAGAAAAAGCTCTTAGCTCTTAGTATTGCAGTTAGGCAGATGTGAACTTCAAAGGTCTAAAACTGAGATTTTTTAACAATGGCAACATGGAAAACTTAGGTTTAGGTGAATAGGTAAGAGGGAAGAAAGAGCAACTGCCCTTCAAGTTGCATAATCTGTCTCTTTTCCATTCTTAACAAAAATGTTCTTTATCATGTGGGTTTGAAAGAGCTAAAGCAAAGCATATGGCAAGTATTGAAGCCAGGTAACACCTGGAAAGTGAATTTAGTAAAGCAATGTAAGGATCAGAGAGAGTTAAACACAAATGCAGGCTTTAAGCAAGGCACAGAGAACTTAGTATTAAGAAATAGCGGAGGCAATAAATTCACTAGAATACAGGACACTCTGACATGAGGGAACACAAGCATGAACAGAAAGAACTAAAATGCTAGCACACACAAAAAAGGACATATGGAAGAAAAACAAAGAGAGATAAGAAAAGGGACAAGCCAAGAAATCAGGTACTCTTGCCAGATACTGAAAATCCCTGCCAAATGCACAAGGAAACTACCCAAATTAGGGAAGGTTCAAAAGTTTGTGAAGATGATGATGAAAGGACATTGAGTTCATGATGAAGAAAGACAGGAACGACCACCGAAGTTCTCCCCAAATTAAAGACCACGCCTCTAACTCCACCTCAACTCCGCCTGTTATGAATAATAAAAGTAAATGTTGCAATATGATGAATATTCATAATATGTGATGTAATTGCTTGGCAAAAAGTGTATAAAAGGCTCAATTGTACATTTCTCGAGTGGAGCAGTTGTCCAGGGGGACCTGGCTGCTCCCCGGCCGTAAAAATAAATACCTCCTGCTTATAGACTGAAAATTCTGTCTCTGAGCAGTTTCTTTGCGCCTTCTTTGGGGCACAAATTGGCATCAGTACAAGTCCATTTAGATTTATTTTGGCTCTCTGCAGTGAGATAAAAACACTTTTGCCTAACAGTACATTCATAGGGACAACTCAATGTAATTATTTATTTCTATATTCTACTTTTCTTGAACAGAGCTGGGCTGAGTGGACTATGCCAACACTTAAAATGAGAGCACTCTGCACTGAGGGGCATCCATGATGCTGTAATAGGGATTTACTTTCTATTTCATTGCACTTCATCACTGATAGTTGGAAGACATCATGTATGTAAAAAATTGTGAAAATTACGTGGAAGGTGACAAATATCAGATACAGTGCAATTAAAGCACAAGACAAGAATTTCACACAGGATAAAATTATTTATTTCCATACAGGATAAAATACCTGATCTGAAAAAAAAAAAAAAGAGTGAATCCCTTATTGAAGCTCTAGGTAACGCAGTAATGACATAGGAATTGTCCCCACTCACCTGCTCTAAGACTGGGAACTCAGCATAGCAACTTATACTGGATAGATTACACAAGGAACGAGATGAACAGGCTACTAAAATAACATCCAAATAAAAAAAAAAAAAAAGGAATCTTACCAAAGACATAGTAATAGAAACATTTATCTTGAAAGAATGTACACAGAGAAATACCACTAGAAAGTAAGACCACTGGGCTCTGATCCAAAGTCATTTTATTGTTATGGCTGAGCCTCCTGTTTTTTTATTCATGAAGGCAAGCGATAGGTACTCTTTCACTCATATATTCGTAGTGATTTTTGCCTGATTATTTACCCGCACAGATGGATCTCCAAACTGTATAAAATGCTTTTGTGCTGAGCAATACACCAGGAAGTCAGCTTTGTTTAAAGTCCTTCTTCACTATGGAAACCTCCATTGTATCTCATTTATAGTTGTTTTGCTCCCACATACTGCTAATAATGTAATAAATAAGGACTGGTTCATAACTGCTATTTCATAGAACCATTGTGAATCAACTCAGCGGAAGTGATTTTCCCTTTCTGCTCTACTCTTGTGAGACCTCACCTGTAGTGCTGCATTCAGCTCTGGGAGCCCAACATAAGAAGGATGTGGACCTATTGGAGCAAGTCCAGAGGAGGCCATGAAGATGATCAGAGGGCTGGAGCATCTCTACTTTGGAGACTGGCTCAGAGAGTTGGAGAAGAGAAGGCTTTGGGGAGACCTTAGAGCCCTAAGGGGGCTATGAGAGAGACTTCTGACAGGAGTGTGTAGTGACAGGACAGGAGAGGATGGCTGTAAACTTACAGTGGGTTTGGATTAGATATAAGGAAGAAATTCTTTCCTATGAGAGTAGTGAGGCACTCGAACAGGTGGCCCTGAGAAGCTCTTACTGCCCCATCCCTGAAAGTGTTCAAGGCCAGGCTGGATAGAGTGTAGAGCAACCTGATCTAGTGGGAGGTGTCCCTGTTCATGGCAGGGGACTTCTAACTAGATGATCTTTCAATCCAAACCATTTTATGATTCTAAGATAGTATAATTATTTGAAAAAAATCAAGTTGAAAAAAATCAAGTTGATAAAAATCAAGTTAAAAAAATTGTGCATTTAACCAGTGTTAACATTTCAAATGGCATGTGTTTGAACTGTTACCTATTTTTCAACTGTTCATAAATTCAGCTATATTTTGGATGCCTCAGTAGATTCCTCAAAGCTGCTTTGTAGCCAGGTCCCAACATTAACAACACAATTTCAATTATTAAATTAGAATAAATGCTTAGAAAACAAGTGAATAAATTATAGCAGAAGGCCCAGATCATTTGTGTCTCTGGAAATTCTTGAAGCACAGAGCAAGTGTTTGATCAGTCCCCAGAACAATTAACATCACAACTCCCAAATCAGCATAGAAACTTCTAAGAAGGAGACGTACAGCACGTAATATTTGTGTAAACCCTTCGTGCCAGCATCTTTATTCACCTGTTGACTCTTCTTAGCTCTACTATTTTTTATATATAATTTTGTGTGCAGTGCAGAGGTATTGAGGAAAAAGGGAATTTAAGGTGAAAATATACCAAGTTGATCAGTTTCCTATTATGTAATTTAACAAAGTACATCATAGGTAGCCTACCAGCCATCTCAATGCCAGCAGTAAGGAGAGATAGATGACTTCTCCTACCTAGGGCACATCTCTGAACCAGGTGCCAAATACCACTGTTTTCAGTGTGGATAATTGCTGTTCATCTGATGATTTTTCTAAGAGTGCTCTTTGATCTTGACAGATAGACTAAGCTCACAAACACTGATGTACTGATGCTGTACCTGCTTATTAACAAGTTTATTCAAACTCCATAGTTTGTAGAGATTACACTTACTATGAATACCAGTCCTCACCTTCCTCCCCACCATGCCTCTCAGGGAAGTGCAGTCAACATCAAGTTATACCAAAGGACAGCAGAGAGCAAATTCAAAGAGCTTGTGCACACACTGATTTTGGCTTGCTGAAACACTGTCATGGTTTGAGCTGTGTCAGAGCTTTATGGTGAAAACTATTGTATTTCACTCATATCTACTAAATTCTTACAACTGTGAGTTGCAAGCTGTTAACACCCAACATCCTTCATCTTAAGCCAAGACACACACCAATTTGAAGACTAGTACAGTTTAATATTGGTCATTTGTAAAGGTATAAGTATCTACAAGTATTTCAATATCAACTTCTGCAAATAATTTGGGGGGAAAAATATACAGAATTCCATGGTTGTTTTTTTCCGAGGATAAGTTTAGATTTCATGAGGGTTACACAACTATGACTTACCTGACAAGAAAGCTAGATGGTGCTAAAACGTATTTGTTGCAATACAGTTTTACTGCTGGTTACATGTTTTGAAATACAGTGTTTTATCTCTATGATTGCCTACAGCTACAGCATTTATGTACGCTTTCCTGCAGCAACTTCCTGACAAAATTCCTGGTGAGTCTGGAAAACATTTTGATTTTTACACTAAAAGTGAGATATCTCAGATAGAGAAATAAAGGGACTATGATCAATCAGAAGATTTCTTGAGTCACAGATGAGTATGTTAGCCACAGGACTATCTGTTCTTTATGAAGTTTGCCCACCACTAAATTCAGGAATTAAATTGATTGCATGTTATAAAAATTTAGGCATCTCAAATATATATTAACCAATCTTCTCCACATGTGATTTCCACCTGTGACTGAATTCATGACACATTGTCTGGAAATTCATGAATGTGCATGTTCACACTGCTGTTGTCTGCAGCCCTGATCATTTTAGGTAAGGTTTGGGGATATGATATGATATGTAAGAGGAGCTGGTTTCTCCTAGGTAACCTACCAAGTTTGACAGTACAGAGTCCCACAGAGTGATCTTTGGTTGCAAATCATTCTCTGAAACCTTCAGAGACCTGTCATTTTGAACAAGGACTTTTTTACCTGGTTGTACTATTCATACTCTCAATAACAAGCAAGTTTTTATTTGTCAGATCAGTGAGGAAATGCCTCCAAATCCACAATACTACCTTGTCTGACCCCCAATTCTTGAAAGAAATATCTATTTTCAGAAGGAACATGCCTATAGTGAGGTGATTTCTGCACCAATCTACTGAGCAATATGTAAATTGCAATTTACGTATTGCTCTTAGTCACATAGGCAGTTTGATTGGTATCTACTCAACTTTAGGGGAAGAACCCCTTTGACAGATAGTCCCTTTTCCCCTCTGTTTTGTGTTTTCAGTCTCCTATTTGCCTAAGGTACAGAGATTGTGCACTTCATCACAACTCTCTTGAATCTGTTCTTCTCCTTTCCTTTGTGTTTCTGAGGACCTGCAAGGTTTCTTGCACATCTCATTCAGCATAAGCACAGTGGCGACCTGGACAACGTGCTCAGAGTCAACACAGAGACAGGGAGGGAGAAAAGCACACAGCACAGCAAACTGCTCAGGGAGGATTTGCTATCACTCTCTTTTAATAAGACTTCCGTTTGTTGCTCTTCACACACATTGGTGTCTGAAAAGCCAGTGGACAAGGGGGATACAGAAATTTCTACACCACCTAATGAAGTATTTTCTCTTTGGCAGTGTATAATAACAGATGCTTCCAGGGAAGATGCTAGTGTGGTATGAAATTATTAAAGCTTTCCCATTAGAAAGTGTCTGTGTTATGTTTCAGACATCCTTGTTTCGGTGGGGGTTTTTTTTGTCGTTGTTGTTGTTTTGGCTTTTTTTCTTGTTTTGAGTTCTTGTTCCACTTTCCCATAAAAATTTTTCCAAATCTTTAAAGTGACCTGTGAAACTTTTCAGGTCTTTGGACATTTTCCTATAGACAGTTACAGGAAGCTCTTTCCCAAGTTCACCCATGCTCCTTGCCAGAGCTGTATGAACCAGATCCAACCCACAGACCTTTCAAACATGCATTATAATCTTTCTGTCTCAGCAGGACTCATTAGCATTGGTACAGCCTGGCTGCTGGACCAGAATGGCCAGGCTGGATGATGGACAGAGTAGGGTGCCTCGAACTGTCCAAATTGACAAGTAAAGTTCCCTATACTTTCCCCTATGAAGCAGACATTTTCTTTCATGGGTGCTAAGAAATTCCACCTTCAGGGTAGAAAGCAAAGCTAGCTAATAAAAACAAGGGAATTTTTCAATTAATGTATCCACTTTATCATCTGAAATTTGAACAGAAGAGACTGGAAATAGAGATGAGGATTTTTCCTTTCAGTGCCTGCAGAGATTTGGGCTCAAGCCTACTGATTTGAGAAAGCAGTTTCCACAGGTGGTGAAATATTTTCCTTTTCAAAACAAGATTTTGTTTCCCACAAATGATTAGCTGGCAATTTGGCTAGCAGATGCTGAGTGATTGGATCTCTGAAATCAGCAAATCCTGCCTTCCTCCCAGTCCACACCTGTTTTACTCTCACCATGATGAGTACTGAACCTGAATGCGATTAAATTTAAATACCTCCCTCAGGTGCTTAACAAAAAAAAGGGGGGAAAAACAACACAATTTTGGAGAAGTAATGCTCTGGCTTAGAAAGGAGAAAATTGAGCTGTAGGATAACAGCATCTTGGCTTTTTAAAAGTTCATTTGCTCCTGCTGTTTATACTCTACCTGAAGCCACATCACCCTGGGTTTCTGACATCTCAGTTGGTGATTTCTTAAAAGATTATGATATTGGATGGATTATAAACTGCAATTTTTGCGCTTTCATATAAGCTTGCCCCTAGCAAGAAAGGAAGGACACAAGCCCTATTGCCCTTTAGAAAATGAGCAGCAAATAGGAACCTATTTTCCAAACATTTACATAGCTATCAAGTTGTTTTCCTATTAAATGTTCCCAGTTGTGAATTACAATAACATTAAAAAAAAAAAAAAAACAAACCAAAAAAAAGCCCCCAAGCATTAAAAACCAACCAACCAACCAAAAACAGCACCTGCAATTCAGAACCTAAAAAATTACAGTTATTTACATGGCTTTCCCTACACCTATTTTAGAAAAGCATAGGCACTTGGAAGTCATAGCTTAACTCCCAAATCCTAGCAACATACTTAGCAGAAGTATCTCAGTTCTTTTACATGTTCTTAACGTGGTATCATTGATTACTCAAGAACCTTCAAGGCATTCTATGTTTCTTATAAACAATTAAGTACATGATTACCATGTTTCGCTCTGGATCCATTTTATTTACATAGAAAGTTTATGTCTATGCATCTAAAGGATTGGAAAAACTTAGAGAAGTTTGAGTGAAAGAGCTCAAAAACACATTTTTTTTTTTTTTCCTCCTAAGCAAATCCAACAAGTCTGTTATCCTCTGCTCTCCTGATTTCATTACACAGATATCAGTGGAGTTACAGTGGTATTAGATTGGAGTAACCAAGTGGTGAATTAGGTCCTGTTCATTTCATTACAGCAGCATAAAGCAGATGCAGTGTGCATATGGGTCTCTGACAACATGATCACTGAAAGAGAAAATATATTCATGCTATTAGTTTTAAAATATCTAACTAGAGAAAGCAGTGCCATATTTATTTCCCATCAGTGGCATCTATAGACACTTGATATTTAAGAAATAAAAAATAGTTTGTAAAACTGCCCTCACAGTGAGCTCACTTTTGTGTGATTTATATTATGGTATTTTCAGATTACGCTGTACTGCATTAGGTTAGGGCACACCATGAAAACATGCTTCCATTGGAATAATTTGCTCAGATTTAAGGTCAGCTCAGTGCTGGACTTGTTTTTATGTGTAAATTCATTTGCCCCTTCAAATTTGTTCATACGCGGAGATGAATTCTTCTGCTTTATCAGGAATCACACATCAACTTGGAGGACAGATCTGGTAAAAAAACCCTGCTTGTCAAATCTCAGGCCATGTCCTCAGTATCCATCCTACCTTTCTGCTTGCTGCTTTTATCATCCTGTGGATTTCAATGCATATCCTGTCATTCTGTAACCACGACAGAAGCTTAAAAGCTTCTGGTCATCTCCTGACTTTACATTCTTTACCATTAGCTTCTCCTTTAAAGTTCAAGGCCTTTTCTTCTGTCCTCTCCTATTTTTTTTAAATTTTGTATTTCCAAAATTCTCATTAGTATTTTCATGCCAAGGTCTCACTAATTTACTTACATATTCCTGTCCAGAGGAATACGTAAGGCAAGTGGCTGCATTTTCTCCACCTGAAATTTCTCCAAACTGTATGACGCATCTGTGACTAGAGGCTCAGGAGAAGGTCAAGATAAATGATGGCTAAGAACAAGAGTAGGACTCTTTATGTAAGGCTATTTGACTGGAGAGTGGTAGATAAATAAAAACTTTTCGTAGTGAAAGGATGATTAAAATTGTTATAGTATCATGTTTATAGATCTCTATGTAAATATTTATAAAATGCTCAGTAAACAAACTATCTGATAGAAATGAATAAGCAAATTACAGAGCTGCTTTAAAATTCTCCATCAATGAAAAATGCAGCTTCTATACACCAATCATTTTCCATGAAAAAAAATTCCAGTGAAACTGGCACTTTTATAAGGAAAAAATCTAAAGATCTGTTCATTAAAACAACTGAAAATATTTGCAAACATTAAATAAATGGATTAAGTAGGTACCTGCCAAAAATCTTGTCTATTTATCCAAAGTTCAAGATAAGGTAGTCAGTAAAGGTAATATTCTGGATTTCTCTTTTTTTTTTTTTTTTTTTAAATCTAATGCTTAAAATATGTAAAGGGTGGAAAGAGAAGAATAGATAATTTCTTTGAGTGAATTTCTGGGCTGAGCTGTCTGAACAAGGCACAACAAATAATTCTGTACTTTCCCGCTGCTTCCTTGTCCTCTTTCTACACTGGCTCCAGAAATTCAGAAAAAAATCTGTAGAGAACTTCACACCTGGAAACCTCTACCTAGGCTTTTCTACATGTGTAGCAAGCACTTATTATCCATACTTTTTCACAATGTCACTTTGAAGCATAAAACAATGTGGGAAATACTTTATGTGGTAGCTAAGGGAGCTTTGCAAATCCATTGCGGACAGACTCAGGCTCTTTCTGGCATTGTCCCAAGCCAGCTGGATGGGAGCCACATCTAGAAACAACACCTGCAACAGTGTGATGCTTGAGCTAATTAACTTTTTTTGTAATATAAATTAGCCCAAAGACAGTTTTTCACAAAGACATCTATACAAGATCTACCTGTCTGAACTGGATTCATCTGCAGGGGAAATTTGGCTCTTGCATAAGGGTTAAAATGTAGCTAATCATGGATTCCTCCATCTTAAACTACTAATCTGTGGTAAGAGAAGCCTGAAAACAAAGAGGTTTTGCCATGGAGACAGTGGTATCCATATCCACCAGAAATTTTATGGGACCACCTTTATGCACAAAGCATCGACAATGCCCATACCACCACCAAGCCTGGCTACCCAGCACACTGGACTAGGAAGTACACAAAAGAGCATGATATATACTGTGTCTCTCCTTGGAGATCCCACCAGGAAAAAAATATTACAGCTGTCAGTGCCTGGCAGATACACAAAGCCTTCTACACCCCTGCTCTAATGTTTCATAAAGATTCTTTATTAACTCCTAGTTCAAGGTTATCGTTAATTGCCATGCAATTAGCACAATAGCTTCTGGTTATCTTGAAATACAGGCAGAAAAAGATCTCATCTACCTACTGGTAATTCTGCAGGCAAACCTCAAAGCTGCTATGCACAATCATACCTAAGAAGCTTGAAAGAGTGAGGAAAGGAAGCTGTCCTCTGGTCAATGGTATCCATGTTTTCTCCTTTCATACATACAACTCCAGCACATCATGGAGCACATGTAACTGCTTCCCATAGGATAATGAATCCTTGGCTAGGAAGGGACCTTATAGATCATCCTGTTCCAATCCCCTGCTATGGGCAGGGATGCAACCCAGTAGATCCAGTTGCTCAAAGCCCCATCCAACATGACCTTGAACATTTCCAGAGATGGAGCATACACAGCTTCTCAGAACAACTTGTTCCAGAGCCTCATCACCCTCACAGTGAAGAATTTGTGCAATCTGCACCTACCCTCTTTGAGTTTAAAATCATTCCCCTTTGCCTTTTTCAATTTACCTTTGTAAAATATCTCTCCCCCTCTTTTTTTATAAGCCCCCTATTGCTGTTTCTGTCTCAGTCAACTCATCCTGCACTCCTTTACCGAACAGACTTCACCTTGCAGCAGATGGTGATGAATAGTGTTTAATGAGTTGCATGGTAATCATCAGGAGAGGAGGTGACAGAGGTTTGTCATGTCCAGAGGCCACAGTTGCAAAACATTCTTCTATCGAGAGAACACAAAATTGTGAGAGGGGAAAGTGTCTTCCTTTGCCCCATAGCACATTTGCTAATCTTTGAGCAATAGATGACTAAAGAACTGTTGACAGCTCCGTGACTTGGTCTTTTCTTAGCATTTAGTTTCAGTAAACCAGTTATTTACAGTGTTTGTACAGACAGAATAGTTTTGTTTGGTTTTGTGTTTGTTTTTTTCTTGGTAATAAATGCAAAAAGTAACCCTGTCCTATCAATCTGGCTAAGTCTGCTCATCTTGCTTTCTGCTCCTCAATGACCTTTTCATGCTGACTGAGTAATGTGTTCCTTACATGATTTGTAACAGATATAGATTGCTTACCTTCCCTTTCTGTTTGATGACATACTGATTAATATCACCATGAGTACTAGCTCCTTGTGATCAATTAATCATCTGTCATAATTGTTCAATAGCTAAATAATTATTAATTTTGGGTGCTTGTGATAGTGAAGGTGGACAGTGTTAGAAAGGAGAACATGTTCCCTTTGCTTTGCTGGGGACCTGAGTCTAAAAATCTCATAGAAATAGATATATGTCAAGGCATTTTATCATTCTGTGCTTTGGATTCTAATAACTCCTTTCAGGGAATATATTAAAGAATTCACTAGATGTCAGTTGCTGAGGGAACTTGATAATGGAAAAGCAATGCCTTTCTGGGGCACATATTGATGGTTTGAAGGCTGTGCCAAACAACTCCAGCTCTGCTTATGAATGGTAGGATTTGTGAGTAAAATTATTAATCTTCACTCACTATTTAATGACCTACATGCAAAGAATTAAGCAGATTTATTGTCTCTTACTAGTTATTAGTGAACACAGATAAGTATTTGAAAACCTAACTAATCAGAGATAATAAAGGTGAAATAGGTCTTGACATAGCCCCCTACTCCAACACTAAGTTTTTCTTGGCACATAGGAGATCTCACCTGAGAATGTAGAGGACTCAATGAATGTCTTTTTCCCTCTACATCTATAATTTGAGTTGTCACTGGATAGCACATTAGGTAGTTCATAAGAAAGGAGAATTCTGGTTCAGCATCTTTATAAACCTAAGGGCTCAGAAGGCAATAGTCAAACACATTATAATTAATGGAGAAACATGACATGGGAAAACTCACTTTACCACATTTTGCTAACTCTTAGAATCCAAACCTATATAAACGTATGCAGTATTGTGTAAAAATAATGATGTCTGAAACAACACTACAACTGAAACTTTGAACTACCCCTAAATTATTTCCATACATAGAGGTTTCACATTTGCAGGTTTCCTTTAGAATTTAAAAAAGCCAAGTCTACTTTTCTGTTTCTCTGATTTACTTTAAAAACCTCAAACATAAACACAAAACCTAAAATTTACTTAATAGGGCAAAAAATATTACACCACTCTTTTTCCTCTTGTGGTTTGAATATATATCCTAAATGCAGGGTTTTGCAAACAGAGGCATATAGGGCTTCCAAATAAGTAAGCACTGTGGTGATTCAGACTCTGAAGATGTTATTCTTAGTCCTGGTTCCTACTGCTATTCCAAAGGACTGATAATCCTTTGAATTTTATGTACAGTAATATTAGATTTTGGAGATGGGGTAGTGTTTCCTTACTCTATTCTGCATTACTAACATGAAGGATAAGATTCATGACAACATCTAGGACTTCAGAACAGGGTTAACTGATGACTCATATAAAAGTGAAACAATGTTCAGCTAGTAGCTTTCTGACATGAAAGAAGTGTTTCATAAAACGAAGGGATAAGTGATCAGTGATCAAGAGATCAGTGCTGCTAATTCACAAGACTTCCAGTTTCTTCAGTGTTTTTCAATTGCTGGAGAAAAAAAACTGTAATGAAAGTTGAATATTTTGGGTTTGGTTTGGGCGTTGATATTGGACTAAACACTCTTGAGATTATAGGAGGTAAGCCATCTTTCTTGGGTTTCTTTCTTCCAATGAAAGGAAGTGTTAAATACATCTGTAAAGCACACACAAAGACATGATAGAAGAGAGGTAAAGCAAATATTGTAATATTCATGAATGCTGCCTCTAAATTTTGGATAGAAAACAAAGCATTCTTGAGCACATAAAGCAACGCTTCACTGCTTTCCTAAATTCTCAAGATTAATCTTCAGTGTAGAAATTTCAAATAAGAATTTAGTTATCCTAAAGATAACTTATTCTTTATATCTTCCTGCATTTGTAGAGTTTTTCACATGAAAATGCAGAGGTCTGTGGTGGTATTTAAAATGAAATTGTAATTAGACACTTGCATGAGCAATAATACTGAAAAACAATCAAATTATGGAGCTCTTTGAATGACCGCTCCAGTTGGAAAAGCATCTAATTACACAAAGCAGATGCAGTGGTCCCCACTCTCATGAATGAGAACCTTTGGCCCTTGGGATGTTGGAAATGCAACATTAATGAATGATACCAGAGAAAAACCCATCTCTTTTCTGAAAAACCTAATAGATTATTATTATTGTTTCTGTACAAACATGTTATTTCCTTAATAAATTGTATGAGTAGGAAAATAGATAATTTATGAGAAATTATTAACACTGTTGTTAAACTGCCCTCTCCAATGATAGCATTAATTTTGTCTTTAATGATAACACTTGAATGTAAAAGCAACGTGGAAGCCAAATATTTACATTATGTTGTGTTGCCTCTTGAATAAATGACTGTTCTTAAAGACCAGCTTGAGGATTACATGTATGGAGGCAACAGGCTTTTCCAAAAGTAATTCAGCATGATTAATGGTCTTTGACCAAAGAAGTTAATGATATGCTTTCATGAAAGGTTAACTCCCAGTAACTGTGGGTCTAGCTATCTGGGATTTTATTTCTGTATATTTTTTTCCTAATACCTGACATTTCTGTAGCACACATTGCTACAGAATGGATTCCCTTGCAAAATATGATACTGATGTCAAAATCATATCTTAAATTCCTCTGCATTTTCAGCAATCTGCAGATTTATTCAGGTTTAGACCAGACTCTGAATTTTATTGCAACAACTTCCTCCTTCTTCCTCTGAACTAATTTTTTTGTTTTCTCCCTGTTGTTTTCACCTATAAATTTACAGCCAGATGTTGGTAGGTTAAGCTGAAGCTATGCAAATGAATTAGTAAATTAGACTGCGTTTGCTGAGACTAGATAACCTGTCAAAACAAAATTCTCCTATTGACCTGCAGAATTTACAGAAGGAAAAAAAAAGAGGAAAAAAGAAATTAAAACCTTCTACAGAGAGCTTATACAGAACCTTAAAATAAATGGATTATAAGTCATGTTACCTCTCTTTATTTCAGAATTTGCTTCATCTTTATTAAAAAGTTAACCAAAGTCAGCCTCAAATCCTGAGGATTTTAGACCTATTGGACCTTGCAGAACATTATATCTCTTAGACTTGTTCTTGTAAGCAAGATTTTCAGTTTTCTGTTTCTGGTCTTACCTTTAACTTGTGTAACTCAGAAGAATTCTTGGGGAGGGAAGGAAGATATTTCAAGTAGTTGCAAGATTCATTTTATCTACTCTTATAGATGCAGAGGTATTTTAAATATCACTTACTGGGTTAGAGTGAAAAGTTGAACTGTACCCTGAAAATGGTTCCTTTTGACCACTTTACTTCAAACATAAATATGTGTATTAGGTCATCTGACTCTATTTCATTGGAATGCCATTGTCTCCCCAAACTTGGGATAACAGTTAACTTCTCAGAAGAATTCAGAAGCGTGCTTAAATATATGGAGCATCTTTAAATGTTTCACTAGAGTAGTTTCCATACTTGTCCATTTTTTCTCTTAGATATGATTTAATGGGTAAAATCATCATGCCAGATAAATTTCACCTCTTTAGACTGTTTTTCGATATATATTAATAACCAATTATTATAATTGATAGGGACTGTAATTTTTTTTTTTTCCAGGACAAATTTTCCTGGGAAATATTTTCAGGTCACCTTTTCTTACCAAACTAGTCTTCAGTGACCTGGTGTCACATGGTACTCTGAGGTGCTGCAGTATGAAAATAATTAGGTTTGTTTAATCTAAAACACAGCAGTTTGATATGAAAATGTTTTACTGCATTTTCTATAATGGATTTCTGTGATAATCAATCACAAGGATTGTGAAACTTCTACATTACTTCTGGCAGCTAATTTTTATATGTAAGTTTATGGGTAACTCAGACATTCCCAGAGCCTAGTCTCTGTAGACTGTTGGGATTCCACTTCAAGGTAGAATTATGCCATGTTGCCATGCCATGGAGATATAATCCTTTTAAACTTTCTCAGATAGTCTATGCAGTAGATAATTTCTTGGTTTATTTATTTATTGTCTCTTAGGATCTTTCAGACTTATTTGTTTGTACAATTTACCTATCCGTATGAATGTTGATACTTCAACATAACCTTAGTATCTGATAGTCACAATTATTATTCTTACCATGTATTTTGATAGCTAATCCTAAAGCCTTTGTTTCTTAAAAATTCTAACAACAGAGACATAGAAAATATTTCTCAAGGACAGAACATTATGCCTGCAGGGTGAGGTTTACAGTGAGGGGTAATAACTTTTAGTAGGCTGATAGATAGATAAGGAAGAGACAGACTAGAACTTGGACACACAAACCATTCCTCAGAGAACTGTGACTGTCACAACACCACGTTCCACTTGAAAAAAAAAATCACAATTCCTCAGCAAAATGTATTATGTAGATATGTACATTAAGCTTCCAGCATGGTCAGGGCAGAATTTGCAGAGTTATATCTCTCGGGAAAACTTGCTCCCATTGTTATTCACAGAGCTTGAGTTTTCTGCAGACCTTCTTGCCAATAAAAACATTTTTACCTGAAAGCTAGCATAATGACAGCAAAAAAGGTTGGAAGGTACACTAAAAAACAGCTCAAACTTCTATTTACCCAGCATTAATAAATGTCCAGGTGATTTGAATCCCCTTTGCATTGCTAAATCAGTGCAGCAAATGACAGAGGACAAGGGGGAAAAATGAAAGACATTTCTACAGAAGTAAGAGTACACAAGGCCTAATTCTCTCCCAACAAGAATAAGTGGGTATGACTTATTAGTTATTATTACAGCTTCACAACACTGTAACTACTAATTCCACATTTTACTCTTTATTGAGTTGTATTTTAAGCCTTTCTGGAAGTCGTTTGTATCAAGTAGTCCTATTTAAGATCTTCATGAATAAAGAGACAATCCTAAACATCCACTGGGCAGATTATGTGACCAATACATCTGTTCTAGAACAAGCAGCTGTCACAAGTATTGAGGCCATGTTGCTGAGAACACAGCTCCGTTGGGCAGGGCACATCTCAAGGATGAAGGACCACCGCCTCCCTAAGATCTTGCTTTATGGTGAACTTGCCACCGGCTGCAGCATGAGAGAAGCCCCGAAGAGAAGATACAAGGACTCCCTGAAACAACATCTCAGCCTTGGCCATATTGATCACCATAACTGGTCTACTCTGGCCTCCAATCGGGAGGCCTGGAGACACACCATCTATAATGCTGCTGATGCCTTTGAGAAAGCACATAGGATCACTCTTGAGGAGAAAAGACAATGCAGAAAGAATCGTGCCTTGCAGAATATACCACCTAAGGAGTCTTTCTGCTGTGCCTTTTTCAACCAGACGTGTCTCTCTCGTATTGGCCTTTTTAGCCACCAGCGTGCTTGTAACAAACATGGGTAGAGCCCTTTCCAAATCTTTGTTTGTGAAGCCCAGCCATGACAGATGAGTTGTATCCACCTACGTTTAAATCTACAATCCCAAGCCCTATGAATAGGTTTTTGCCCAACCCTGGAGATGTCCGTTTTTCACGGACCCATAGTCACCTGCTCTTTCAGCATATGCAAAGCACCGTGCTTTTTACAGGACTGAATTTGACACTTCTTTTGCATAACTTTTTGACCGATTATAAACAATGTGATGGATTATATTTAAAAAATAAAAAAAAGAAGCATCAAAAAATGTTGTATTATCAAAGTCAGAGAAGGCAAACAAATGCAAAATACTATTTCTTGGTTAAAACTAACAGGTTTTTCTGTTTGTTTGGGTTTTGTTTTGGGTTTTGTTGTTGATTGTTTTTTTAAAAACATTGTGATTATATTTCTTAACTCATCTAGAATACCAGTGTTCTGATGTTGTTCAAACAATATGAAAGTCAAACAGGTCTTCTCAGTTGATAACATAATGACTATATGTTAAAACATCCACTCTAATGATCTCATTTTTGCTAGTATTATTATTCTAACCAGGCAATATTTTGTACTGCTGATATATTGAGACACTTCTGACAATCTGGACTATCTGAAGGAAAAACTACACAATAAAAACTTTCAAACTTTGTTTTAAAAATGTTGCATAATTAGAGGTGGGCTATACTATCGCCCTCAATTAGTTTAGCTTGATTATTGCCTCCTCAATTCAGTCAGAAGTCAGAGTTAACATTTCAGAAATAATGACTGAACTGGTGACAAAATATGGAAGTAAAGCAGATTCCAGCTGAACTGTACACAAGAGGCTGACAGACTGTCAGAACCTGACAGATTTACACTTCTAACAAATAGACAATAGTTATAGATAGCTTTATAAGGAGTTAGTTCATCTCAAAAGGGATGGATGGTATCACAGTAGATCTGAGAATTCATCATGAATCCGTGCATCAGATAGGTGCATATGAAGCTTTATTATATCTGTTTTCTGGTGCACTCGATTGAATAACAGTCTAGCTAGGCTTTGTTTTTAGGTGAGAGCTATCTGGCTGCCATCCAATCTAGATAAATACAGATAAGTATAGATATAGATATAGGACATACTAGTGGTTGGGAAGAAGGCAGTAGAGCTACTGAAGATCACCATACTCTCACTTTTAACTGAAAGCCTGTGACTACCACTTAGAAAACAAAAGATTAAACACAAGGCCATGGACACCAACGGGAATTTTTCATTGTCTTTTTTTATGGATTTAACCAGACTGCAAACTTGTAATCTTTTCTATAAGCATTTTATTTTATCTAAAAAGAGAGAAGAGGCATAGGTCAGGGTTGGGATGCCTATTGAATATTACTAAAAGAGATTGTTTTGTTTACCAAACAAAAGGCAAAATGGAGCTATATTTTCTCTTTGTAGTTATATAAATGGCATAAACAACAGAGAGTGAGATGAGCTATGTGAGATGAAAAACCAATGTAAGAACAAATATAAATAAATATAGGTTGAAAATTAGATAGTCTAAACATTAGAAGACTGTGATTTTAAAACAGGCTTCCAAGTACAATATTAGAAGTAAAAATAAAACCATCAAGGTTTAAAATGGGTGTTGGTTAGCTTATATGGAGCATGGAACAGACTGAAGTGGTAAGGAACAGGACCCTGACTCATTAATTTCTTGTCAGACCTCTATGTCTAAATTATAAGGTAGAGAAAAGCACTACCTCCCTGTCCATGCCATGATTAAATTGGAGATGTCTCCTACACATTGAGATGAGAGAGAAAAATACTACCTATGAGCGTCTCCTGAGAGATCATAAAATGTCGGTCCCAGCAAACCCTGTGGTCTGAAGTTAGAAACACATTTAAAAAACAACCAACAGGATTAAAGCTCAAACCCCCAAATTTTGCTGAAGTTATAAAAATGGTATAATTATTTTTTTATTCTGATTAAAGTAGATATACTCTATGGGACAGGAGAAGTAGAAAGGAGGAAAAGGAACAGGGTAAGAGGATAGATGTGCTTGTAACATTAGACATACTTTGCATAGCAACAGCCTGTAGGCTATAAATCTACAGTGCTATTCTACTATAGGACAGACTATATGTAATCTGCACTTAAAGGTTTTGTATAATTGCTAAACCTTTCTGTTGCTAGATTGAAAGCAATGCCAATAGCTTCCTTCTGCTTTCTCTATCACTGTCTGAATTCCGTTCCTAATTATGCCCTATTGCGGCAGGATTTGGTTGTAATTGTGCATATCGTCTTATACTTCAAGGATGTATGCAAATAACTAGGAAAGGTTGTTAGCAGTTGATTTGAGATAAGATTTTTCTTTTTTTTTGTCACAATGATAAGATTAAAAAGAGTATGGATACAAAACATAGCTACAAAACATCCTGACTCTTCACTAGCAGCAGCAATTGCTGCTCCTGGACAAATGAGGCATAGTAAATTTTACTCACCTTAGTAGCAAGGAAACTAAAAGCACCCAAATAGCTACAACAATAAAAAGGAAGGAAATTACAGCCAGTGAGGTTTGGTTATTCTCATGATTTAAAGGTTTGCCTTGCCATGATCACATTGGATTCAATCAACCCATTCCACTGGGGACTGACCTGCTGGGGAGCAGCTCTGATGAGAAAGATCTAGGAATCCTGGTGGACAACAAGCTATCCATAATTCAGCAGTGCATTTGTGGCAAAGAAGACCAATGGTATCCTAGGGTTCACGAGGAAGAGCATTGCCATCAGGTCAAGGGAGGCGATCCTACCCCTCTACTCAGCTCCAATGAGGCTGTATCTGGAATACTGTGTATGGTTCTGGGCTCCTCCATACAAGAGGGACATGGAGCTCCTGGAGCAGGTTCAGTGGAGGGTGACAAATATAACAAAATATAACAGAAGGATAAGAAAAATAATGCTTGCTAGATATCTCTTACAATAAGCTTCCACATCTTTTCACCACAAAATGACATCTAAGGGGGCTGGAGCATCTCTCTTATGAGGAAAGGCTTAGGCAGCTGGGCCTGCGCAGCCTCCAGAAGATATGACTGAGAGGGAACCACAGCAATATCTATAAGTATGTGAAGAGAGGGTGTCAAGAGTATGCAGCCAGGTTCTTCTCAGTGCTGTCAAGCAATAGAACAAGAGGCAACAAGCAGAAACTGATGCACAGGAAGTCCCACCTGAATATGAGGAAGAACTTTAAACAGGGGAGACTGAACACTGGAACAGATTTCCCAGAGAGGTTATGGAGTCTCCCTTACTGGAAATATTCGAGAAATATCTGGATGCAATCCTGTGCCATGTGCTCTAGGATGACCCTGTTTGAGCAGGGAGGTTGGACCAGATGACCCACTGTGGTCACTTCCAACCTTACCCATTCTGTAACTGTGAAATGTTTCTGTGGAGGGTGAAATGGATGGATTAATTCCTGTGTTTCTTCTTGCTGCTATAGCAGAACAGCCTCCTTCACAGTGGCTGACCCAGTGAAAGTTCTTCCTTCACTGTTTATGTGAGAACATTCACAACAGTTTCAAACTATGTACTGTGTACTACTTACTTCCCTGGTATCAAACAACTTAACTCCTTGGTTTTCTCTTGGGTCACTGTCCACATTGTCTCATTTAAATTCTAGTGTCTCTTGTGGAGTGAACTGACTGTTTTTTTCCAGGACAACACCTGAATAAGATCCTAGAAATACTTTTTCCCAGAGACCATCCCTTAATAGACAAAATGAATGAGACCGAATCCTAGCCAGACTTAACCATCCTGAAACAATGTCAGCAGGTTTTACATACTCTAACATCCTTACACAGCTTTATATCATGCATCATCTTTCCTTGGCATCATGCTAGGTTGCTGCAGCCCTCACTTTATTGCAAGTACATACAGGCATAAACTTGCACAGAAAGAGACACCTGAGCAAAGAGCTTTGCAGATTGCGTGTGACATTCCTGCTTATAACAGTGGAGTGCTTCTTTTCACTCATGGAGTGGGTGAAAAGAAGAAATATCATTTTTAATTAGGGCAGCACCTACTGAGCCTCCAAATTAATTTTTTGATTGTTGTCTAGTAATGCTCTGCAGCAAAATCTTAGTCCAAGACCTTGACATGATCCATGATGAAAAATGAGATGTGTGATTTTTTGGACTACTCTCAGGGCTGAGCTGCATGGCTTTAAAGGTATACTTATAATAGACTTTAAAGTATTTTCTATTTTGTTCTTATTGCTGTGACAGTGGCTCAGTTTCGTAACGTAATTTCAGAGCATTATCATGTAAGTTGCTTTCTTATTGAATTAGGGAATTATAATAAAAGGATAAGAAAAATAATGCTTGTTAGATATCTCTTACAATAAGCTTCCACATCTTTTCACCACAAAATGACATCTCTGACCTTTCTCTTCCCTTTTCAGTATGATCAGTCAGTATAAAAAGCTCTGCTCTGTGGTTAAAAATAGATCACCCCACCCATTCAATGCTGTCTAGCAGAATGTGCTTGTCGGCCTTGAAGCCAAAAAAAGAAGGTAACATTACGGAATTATATAGGCAAGTATATTTTTGTGTTAATATTTTCTGCCTTAGTTTGATAAAAATCTGTGACAAGGACAAGAAAACAATTACAAATGGTACTTAGGTGCCCCAAGTATCTTCTTCCTTGTCCAGAGAAACAAAATCTAATGTACTCTGAATATAAAGGTATTGAAGCCTAGAGGTAGAGTCACACTGATTTGAAAACTAACCCATTCAGGGAAGAGTTAAATCTCCTTCCTTTGCCTGATACAGAGGCTACCTCAAAATGCATTCAGCATTCTAACTTGCCTCTGAGTACATGTACATTTATTTTACAAATGCCATGTTATTTTATTGAATTAATTAATAAGTCATTTTATAACTATACCTGCACATTTTTTCATCCTCTATAACTCTCAACCAAACATTTTGTACTTAAGAAAGTTTTTCACTTAATGGTATGAAAATTTCTCAAGGAGAGAAACCTGTTTAGATGCTGACAATATTGCTTAATTACTTATTTTATTAGATCAGTTACCAAAATAATAATCTATTACGGCATTTGAATATATGAATATTTAGTGATTGTGCCTATGGTTTTAAAACGAGGCCAATACTTTTCAAACCACCAGATATCTTTCAAAGATTTGTCTATACGTTTAATTTTTGATTCTGAGCCAAGTATGGCATGTAGTTTGGCTAAAGACTATTGACAGGCTTTTGGCTACAGTGATTTGTCACCGCTCCAACAGTTTGTATAGAGTTGTTTGCACAGAATATGTGATACTAAATGTAGATGTATGATATACTCAAAAGCGTATAAGAAATGGCATTGTATAAATAAAACTGTGGCTTTGTTGGTAACGATCACACAACATATTAACATATTAACCTCTAAAATTTATGGCAAAAGTACCACTTTCTTCCCCAATGTCTGGACTTTTGTCAGGTTATTTTTCCGCGTTGAATATGGTAAATAATAAATGATCTTATTATGGTGTTGCTTACTGAGGTATTGGTCACATTGTACAAAAAAATGGAAAAGGAACAGTAACTGTCAAATGTACATGTAAGCCACATGACAAGTATAGAAATTTAAAAAAAAATATTAATTTAAAAAACCTGTCCGCTATGCACTAGAACAGTGAAAAAGAAGGAATCTAATACTTTTGTGACTTTTTCTTGATTCATAAAAAACCTGAACATTTTTATACTTCATCCACTACCATGTGTTTTTCTGTTTCTTTAACTTTGCAGTCTTGTGCCCAGTGTTGCTGTACAGCTGTGGGTGTTCATGGCATAATCCCAGCACACTGTGCTTTGGGTTCATTTTTGAAACAAATAAAGCAGAGGCAGCAACACTTCATTGGTTTGACATGCATGAGCACATCTAGAAAGTAATAACCTGAGAGTAGATGCTTTCTGTCTTGGCAGAATCTCTACTCCAAGGACCCCATTCAAAAGTAGAGTAGTATTATAGTCCCCTTTATGCAGACAGGAAAATAAATCAAGAATAAGATTTTTAAGTTTTTAAACTGCCAAAATATCACTGGATTGTAATTTGCATCTAGATAAACACAAAAAATACAGATAACTATAAAAAAGACTTGTACACAGCCCACTGAAACATGAGAAGTGTGTGACAAAGGCACACTAAAAGTCCATGCCTTTACCACACAGTCATCTTTCCTCTTTGAAAAGTATTGACCTCCTTTTAAAACCATAGGCACAGTCACTAAATCCCTGGAAACAATCACCATTGTCGGCAGAGCTGTAAACCTTAAATCACACAAATGATACAAAAAGCACATGTTTAATCCTTGAAGGGTGGTGTTTCTCCACACAGGCATTATTTACACTAGGCTCTCAAAGATGGGGAATGAAGGAATTAACGTGGGGGATAATACACAAATACATTTGACGCCTTGATCCCCAAATCTGGTAATGAACTATGGCAGTCTGCCTGTGATGCTGCTGAGAGAACCTGAATTTTTGAAGACATAACCTGACTGTTACTTGTTTGTCTTGCACTGAACTAAAATACAAACCAAAACACAGATCAAAATACTGGCAAAATGCAGATCAGGAGTGGGATTTCTAATAAGCTTTTAACAACAGAGATACTTCTTTGCATTTTCTCCTTGGAGAACCTGGCAAATAAAGAATGGTATTAGCTCATAGTACACTGATTTAAGTAGCTTTTGAAGCTAAGCAGTAGTTTTGCCTTGTGAATCTTGTAGAGGGAGAGCAGCCATAATTTAATGGATTAATTTTCAGTTTAAGAGATTGAAAACTACAGTCTGCTGAGTGAATCAGCCCCTCAGCAATAATGTGAGACTGTGCTGGAGGCTGCAGCCTCTCTAAACCTCAGTGACCTGGCTTATCTGTACAACACGGAAAGCAAAGCTGTTATCTGAAAGCACAACAGGTGTACAAGGCAATAGGAAATCTAAATTATTAACAAAACTGGGCTTGGTCAGAGATTTTCCATATCACATCTTTCTTTCCTCTTCTGTATTTGAATATATGATAGTTGGATTTAATGAGGTGGAAGAAAAAAAACCAAAACAACCAAAAAAGCCCTACCAGACTCCTTGTAGAACATAGATTTTTACTTTGGAGATTCTTGGAAGTTTTATGCTGTTTTTTGGTTTTGGTTTGTTTGGTTTTTTTTAACCTGGTAGATAAATAGGAGTTTAGGACTTCCATGAGGAGCTGCTACTTAGTTACCTTCCTCTCTTGTTTATTTTATTTTTTTTTCCCACAGTAGTCAACCTTTGAGTTAGAATCCCTATTTTTCCACTTAGTTTTTATTCTGCCTTGTTGCTACTCAAGGTTTGCAAAGAGCCTTCCGCTTGCTAAAATTCTGTCTTGGTTTTTACATTCATACATAACTTTTTGTAAGAGAGTTTTCTTGCAGATCACTTTAGCTTTTATAATTAAGAATAATTACATAATAACAGCAATATGGGAGATTTTTATTCACCCTGCAGTACTAAGTCTCCTCAGATTTTTTTGTATTCCTGGTATAGAGCTTTTCTTCAAGGCTCTACTAAACAAAAACAGTTCTTTGCAGACTCATGGAAAATTTTACCATCTTTGCTGACATAAAAACTAGGGATTCTCAACTTCTCTTTCAGAAATAATAACAAATAACTTTTGGGGATTAACTAAAAATATTATCCAGCTGATTTGTTTCAGAATCACTACAGATTGGACACCAAAATATAAAAAATTAATTTAGATGAAAAGAATGAAGATTGTTGTGCACTTTAATCTCCCATAAATCTATTTGTACCACAGTCACTTCCTCATCCTCTATAACCATATTCATGCAAAACTGCCCATAACTCTACTGACTAAAAACAAAAAAAAGCTACCCCAGAGTACAAGAGGAATGAATGTTGCTCACCAGGAAAGAAATTACCCGTGTGCATTTACTGATCTTGTGACCCTGTAGGATCCTAGCATGCATGTTCACTTTGATGCTAGAGAACAAGAACTTTTTTCTCAGAGACTGAGAGCAGGAATGGCAAGTGGAGTTTTCATCAGAGTATGCAGCTATAATGACAAATTAGTCTGTTCTTCTGCATATCACTTGGAGCAGAAGAACTAAAGAATACCTCCATCAAAAGTACAAACTCATGTTGAGTTATAGCGTAGCTCAGACAGTAGTTAATCCATCACAACTCAATGCACTTTCCTCCAGGGGGTAAGTTACACTTGCAGATAAAATTAGGAACTTGTTCATAGTCTATTTTGTTTTTCTTCACCTCCCAGGTACAGCATCTTATTGTGCTTCTCTCTACTAGTTTAAAGACCCTTTTCATACCAGAGAGCTTTTTCCTATGCAAGGCATATTGACTTTCTTTCTGATAAGATTCTTAACATGAGTTGTTTCAGTCTTTCAGTCTTCTATGGAAATGTTCCAGTGAAATGTTCCTGATGTTTAGTTAGTCAACCACATATTTTGAACCTTCCTCTCTCAGTCCTTCCACCCCAAAATAGTTCCACACAAAGTCAGACAATTGGGGCACAACAGAAGTCATCAAAGAACCATGAGGAACAGGAATTTACTGTCACCACTGTTAGGTACCATCATTCTGTCTGTTTAGTACCTTCTTATCTTAGTTTTCCTGTCTTTGGACATCCAAAATTTCTCAGATGGCAGAGAGCTGACTGAAGGGAAACCTCATAGGTTTTTCACATTTTTATTTTAAAATTTGAATTTTCTTGTGCATGTTTTCATCATAAATTTTTCATATGAAGACATACAACAGATTAGGTCCAAGATAGATAGCTGGTATATAATATAGGGTTTATATAGATAATATAGGATTTATCTGTGTTCTTTTAGCTCCCTGATGCATGTAGAAAAATATTTAAAAGAAATTGCTCTCTCTCAAGGCTCTTTGGGGACTTTGTTGAAAGGCAAGAAAATCAATTGTTTATACAGCAACACGATTTCATTCCAGTTATAGGCTGATGCGCTTATTTATCAATAACTTGGTTTCTATAAAATGTAGGTGAACAAAATAAAAATAAGAAATAAAATATTCTGCCTCTATCAAGCAAATTCTATATGCTACTTCAAACGAATTTTAAGTGGCAAATAAAAACATTTTTATTATTGTAGGACAATGAAACACAGAGAGATTAATGTATTATCAGAAACCTCATAGATAAAAGAAGTAAACTGAGATGAACCTAACATATGAGTCCCTCTTGTCCTATTTACAATACTTTTTCACAGAACCTACTAAACTTTGTGAAGATCACAGCTAGCTTAGTTTCTTTTAAATTCAGTCTGGAGAGAAGTTATTCCATAGAAACTTTTGTTGGATAATGCATTTGGATGAAGACTGTTCAACCAGCTCTATGAATGTACAATGTTTGAAACTGTATGTGAATATACATTGAAAGAAGCTCAAGTACTAGAAGTAGTTGATGGGCTCCTCACAGCAAGTAATCACTTATCAAGCCACATGGCAGCAAGGTACATGATCACAACAATATCAGTTCACTGCAAAAAGTGATTTTCTGAAGAAATCATGACAGTTGGCTTATAGATAACTGCATTGCTTTTGCTGTCAGTTTTAAATAATGAACTATAATTTAAAAAAAAAAATTCCAAAGCTTTTGTGGGAAAAAGTGTCTTGAGGGAGCTATTTTTTTCAGCCTGCTTGGCTGAAAGCTTAAAGGGTACAGAACTAAACTAAAACAGAAAATTATATTTAGCTAATGCCTCAGAAATAAGTAAGGGAAATAAGCGGCATATTCATAAATTTTAAATTATTTGTACTTTGGACCAATGACCTTTTACTCAAAGTATGGGTGTATATGAACAAGGTCAACACCAGAGCCTTTCAAACACTGTTTGTGTTTGACCTGACTTGTATCACATTCTTCTTAGAATTTACCCCTTAAAATGAGGAAGGAATTTTATGTGCTGTAGTGACTTAAAGGAAGATATGCAACACTATGAATCAATTATGTTTTAAACTTCTTATAAAATTGTATATAGAGTATTCAAAAAAGAAACAGTGATCCCCAAAGACAAAGCAGGTAATCTTGGTGATTTAGTGGCACCAGCTGAATAACAGCGGTGTGATGTCAAATAAAAAACTGGGAACATGGAAGGAAAGGGGAAAACACAGAAATTAGATGATATTTATATGCATATGTGTACTGGAATTGCTGGAGCTGGATTTCTATCTCTTCCTTTGGTTAAGTTTAAGGACAGACATAATTAACTGATTACATTAAAATGGAATGATGAAAGGGAAGTAGATCCTGATGATGTTCAGCAGAACTATATAGAGAGTTGAGAAACCTCAGCATCTACCATCCTGAGGTCTGTGAGAAGATTCATTACTGAACTACAAAAGTAAAAGCTAAAATAAACCAAAGTATAGTGAGAAGAAATGACAAAAGCTTTCTCAGTTTTGCTTAGAACAGCAATATGGAGCTAGAGATGTTCATACAGGTGAAGATGTTCAAAGAGAAGTTGAACCAAAGATTGCTAAGCATCTCATCACTTAACCTGGTAATGCATGCAGGCTTTTTTCTACTGTCAGGAAGAAAAGCAAGGTATTTCTGAAAGCTTCCAAAGGACCAGCCTGAGATTTTAACCTTTCCTGATACATTTGCAAAGCAAATAAATCACCTCCATTCTGATGAGATGCAGCAGGCCAAAGGATTGGGAAGAAGGAGAAGCTTGGGTCAACCCACCATCCACATCCTTTCATTCTTCCAAGACCGTTTGTCAACTACCTACATACATTATGAGCTTTTATATGGGCGTTAAACATATTTCAAGGCTAATACAATGTCTAAGTTGTCATTCACTTTCAAAGAGCTGAACTCTGTTTTGACAGTATGTGCTTTGGAGCTGATTTTTGAAATAATCACAGACTGGCTGTAGTAAGTGCCAAAAGACAGGGGACCTAAGATCTTAGCTCTTCACAGCTTCGGGGAATTTGAGCCAAAAGATATCTCAGCATAATCTCTTCCAAAGAATATTTTTGAGAAAATTTCTCTTTATTCTTCTTGCTTGAGCAGAGCCATGGCACAAGAAAAATGCACAAGGTCATACAGCTATAAAAAACAATGAAAAAGGAGACTGCCTGTAGCTGTGGTTCAAACATAACTTATGAATGATGAAAAAAGTTTTTATATTGTGTCTTTTCTCCATTTCTACTGAATTTACCTGAGAGATAGGTATCTATTCAGCAGGGACAGGCATGTTGCTCTACATATGCAATAACATTACTTCAGATTCCTGGAGAAAACCATGGGTACCTCAAGAAGGAGAAACATTATTTCTTTGACTACTGACACTCAAATTACACCTACATCTTATGTTAGAGGTCTGAACCTCTACTGGTTGAACACTTCTATAAAAGTTCATAATATATTTCTTATGATTTATCAAGTGAGGTCAACAAATGCCTATTCATTTGAAGGGGATTTAGAAGTTCCTTAGAAAAAGTAATTTCCTTCTTTTCTGATGGTGAGAATTAATTACAATAGATAGACTTATGTTGTCTTCTTTAAGAGAATGAAGAAGTCTAAAAATACCTACTTACTTTCTGATGTTTCTCAGGATTCAAGTATTTCAAATAATTTTAGTCTTAAACATGCAATTGATAGATGCAATGTTCGAATAAACTTCCACTTTGCTGTTTGCAGCAAATCCCAGACAATGAAAATATTTGGCTGGTCATCTCTACTCTGGAAGGGAAACAAATAGTGCAAACACAGAAACACACAAGAATGTTTGAGGGACTGATGGGTGAGGATTAAAACTGAACAGAGGAAGAAAAAAGAAAAAAAACCTGAAGAATGAGACTGGGAAAATGAGAAAGAAAATAGAAAGACAGCAATCTGTAAAAGAAAAAGGGATCACCACTGGGGTGAAAGAAAGGAAGTGACAAGGAAAGGACAACAAAGGACTGAAGTGGGGTTTGAAAGGGACACTTCAAATATCTCTAGGTCTCAGCAAGTGAGTTTTTTTTTATTTATTTATTTTTAACACCTTCAAAAGGGAAGGGACAAATTTTATTTTCAATGTTGTTGTAAAAGAAAAAGTATGAATCTGCCAAACCAATAAGGTGCCTTGCAATCTGTGCTTATCAGAAAAAATTAAATATGTGATTTCATAATAAACATTTGCAATAACAGCAAGAGCAAAAACAGGCAAGATTTTTAGAGGAAGTGGCAAGAAATATTAGTGATAAATGGAGAATTTTATTTATTATTTTCTATAAAGGAAAAAAAGAAATACTCCAAAAGAGAGGGAAAAATAAAAGAAGACATAAAACTAGAAAGAAGTTAAATTCAAATATGACATGGAGGTGATGGAAGAGGATCAAAAATATAGTATGATCACCTACCAATCATTTTTAAAATTTATTAATTATATCACCCATCCTAATCTCATCACAGTATCACGTCTGAATGCCTGAAGGCCAGAAAGGGTTCAATTTCACCCCTTCTCCCCAACAGCTAACTGAGAGATGATGATATCAAGTCATTATTCCCTTTTAGCGGTTTCTCCCTGCTTTTCCTGTGACAGAAAAAAAACCTGTTTTGCAATGGAGCACTCAGTTCATGGATCCCAATATCAGCTTTGGAAAGGTGCACTGGTGCCCCGGGTTGTTTACCTCTACTGTGAAAAGAGACCAGCCAAAGTAGATGGCACAGATCCATGAGACTTCTTGTCTCTCCCCTATCTTCTCAAAAGCCCACATAAATCACCCTGTAGCCTCTGTCTATACTGCTCTGTTTTCTGATGATAAAATATCCCTGTCCTTTCACACACAGATAGGCTAAATACTAGAGAAGGGATATGGCCTCTCAAGGCAGAGACAAGCAAAGTTTTAGAAATGGCAAAACACTCTGACCTCTGAAATGCTTACGAGTATCAGGAACTCAGGTTTTAAAAGTGCCCAAGCTCTTCTTTGATGTATCTTGTCCACTAACTGATATTCACTTGATTTCTTTGGCTGATATAAAGTTCTTTTGAATCATTGCAAAAGTATAGGTATTGGGAAGGAGAAATTGCACTTTGAAAATAATGAAACTTGAAAGTGATATTGACATGCACTTATTTTATTATTTTTTAAATATTTGTAAATAGTTGATACCAGTTTCCCACTCAATTAGACCTATGTCTCTACGAAGGGTTTGTCTGACAGATTCATAAGAAGTATTATTTATACCTCTAACTAAACTCCAATGACCTCCCATACGGATGCCCTCAAGCAAGGAACAAACAGAATAAGAAATATTGAGGGGAAGAGGGATTAGCTTTCACAAGTATTTTGTAACATTGGAGAAACTGTCCTTGTAATATTAATGAAATGAAGGCTGAGCATTACGACAGAGAAGACAGTAAATAAATACAGATAAAAGTAATCCCACTTTATAATCCTATTATAGGTTCTTCCAAAAAATAGAACTTTTCTCCAGACCTAGCAGAAAGGTGGGAAGTCTTATTTCAAGGAAAGATAGGTACACCCTGGCATCTGCATTGAGACTTTTTTTAATTTTGAAATTACCCAAAATTAATCAGAATAAATTAGCATCATCGTGCTGTCAGATGCAAAGAAGATGAAAAGCTTTTTGATTACTGTTAGAAAACCAGCAACAGTGAAAAGTGTAGTTTTAGCAGCATGTATAAGAACATCTGTTCTGAGATCCCTGAAGCTGGCAGTGCTGCCGTGTACCTCTGAAGAGAGATAATTGCATGATGGAAAACACCAGACTATAGGAAAGAGCAAGCAAGACTCCATGGCTAGCAGAAGAGAGATACTATATTAGAGATATCAGAGTTCATATCCACCACCCAGTTGCTGATTTGGTCAGGTAGAGCTTATAATTAATCCAGGGAATAGGAAAGACATGACAAAGCAGATCAGCAGTTCGGAATGTATGCACTAGTTCTTTCTGGTTCACATGCTGAAACCTGGTAGTGAGAAATTTGCCAGTTTCATGAAGATGCTACTGAGATTGTAATCAAAAGTCCCTTAGTTTCTTCACGACAAAATACTGTTTTTCATGGAAAGAGAACCGTGATAAATTCTGACCTAGAAAAAGCAAGCACAGTGGCATTAAAAAAAAAAAAAAAGTTGGAGAAGACGAAATTTGGTTTTCATATAGTCAGTACGAACAATTGCACCAATCACCTTTTCCATCATACTTACAATATCTTGGTGCTGCCATAGTTTCTGGCCTTATACAAACTGCAAACAATATTTTCCCATTTGTGTTTTCCCCATTTTGTGTAACTTGAAAAGTTCCAGGGGAAACATACTGGTCAACTCAGTCTTATTTTCAAGCATCGTATAAACATTTCTTAGACCATGAAATCTTAAAAAAATTATTTTTATGATTTTCTGGGCACAAACAGTAATTGCCAAAACATTCACCAGATTTGTTTATCTGCTTTCTGGAATAAACTAGATATAGTCACAAGACTCTTATAGTTTGGATCGCAATGCTTTTTTGTAAAATAATAGCTAGAAAGCTTTTTTAAAATGTACACAAAAAAGAAGGTTAGATCTGCAGAGAATACAGAAAATTATTTTAGGATGGGATAGGCTGGAATCCAAATAGCAGGGCAAGATCAAAAAGCAAATAGGATTCTGTATATACTGTGGAAGAAGACATGAAAAGAAATTGAAGCTTGAAGGAAGGATGGAATGAAAAAAGGCAAAACTAATAATTTATTTACCAATCCAGACATTTAAAATTCTAATTTATGTACCCATCTATCTCACTCTATGTTATGTGTAACAAAACTTTCATCAATACAATATAAAGACATCAAGTCCTTGAGCTTTGTCCTCCTCTGCCCTGGAAGCACTGAAGGATATTTTATTAATGATTGCTCCTGCCTCAGATCTCTGTCTCCTGAAGGTGAGGAGGTAGTGAAAAAGCTGAGCAAGAGCCATTATTATCATCCTTGGCTCTGATCTCTTTCTTTCAGACTCTGTCTAGAAATCAGTTTTGAATTATCTGAAGAGAAATGAGCTCGTTGGGGAAAATATCAGTCTCAAAGAAACAAATAGCAGTAACAACCAACACCCCTCCCCTCTTCCCCCCACCAAAAAAAAGGCCCCAAACAAACTCAACAGCAAAGAATCCCCCATTTCTTTCAGGATACTTTCTTTTCATGGTGTTGCCAGCTGGAAGAGCCATCTCCCTGTAACTGTTCTAATCTTGGTCGATGTTGGCAGGGCATGCAGCTGTACAGCAGAGCAGAGTGCTGCTGTGGCATGAGCATGATGGTTCCCATCTGCTTCCCTCGAGGGCCTTTTGGGTCTCCCTTGATGCAGCACCACAGCACTGGACATTATGGAAGCCTCAGTTTTACAGGCTATTGTAACTGTGGCTCCAAACACTGTGTTTATGAGTTTAATCACTATCCCTCCTGCTGTGCAGTTTGACCCCAATGTTTATACATGCTAAAAATCATATCAATTCATATTACCCAGATATTCTTTTATAAATCTCCTCTTAACATATATTTCATTGTCAAAATTATTTTAACATATCAGTTAAAACCATTATATTCACTTTTTATCTAATATAGTAAATGAGTATTTCAAAGCATTTCATACATTCATTATTCTCTTTCAACCACTGAAGCTAGTGCACTCCAAGAATAAGTGAATCATTGGTTTTATAGATGGGACTGAAACTCTCACAATAGTAATTTAAAATCTAGACATTATCTAAATTCCTGCAGAAATTATATGCAGCATAAAAATACTTGAGCTTTAGAATAGATTCATCAAACACATTATTTGATAAAACATGACAGGATTTTTTGAATATATTTTGTCAACTTCATGTGAAACTTCATAGTAACATAAAATATTAGAAGAAAACAGCCTTAGAAACAACTCAAAACTACTGAAAGCAAGAGCAAATCATAAAAAAGGCAAATCTGTGATCAGAATGATCAACCCAAAAAGGAGATTTTCTACAGATCTATGTACCCACATCTCTTTACATTTTGATCACCATGATAATCCACTTCAAGAAAATCAAACAAATAAGCATAAAATATATTTCAAACAAAAATATCCATTTTTAAGAGATATTTAACCACTAAATTGTTATAGACATACTGAAATCCTAACACAAATAAACCTGATTCAGAATGTAATTTGTTTACCTTAATTGACTGTACATTTCCAAATCTTAATTTTTCCCTCAGGTTATCATTCTTCATTTTTTGGTCTAAAAGCATATTCTGTTTCTATGTCACACTAACTATGACTTGTACAAAATGTTTTTAATCAAATTTTAACCTTCTCAAGTGAAAAATCCTTTAGCCGAAAGCTGATCTTTGTGTTTTGTCTGTTTTAGCCCCATTTTCTTCAATTCAAACATGTTATAAAATTGTCAGTCTTAAACAAAATTTATGAAATCATAAGCAATCTGAACTTGATTTATTTTTTAAGTACATTGTTTTCATTCAATGTATTTTTATTCTATAATAAGTAAGATGGAAGGATCTAGAGTGATGCACAAGTAAGGCAAAAATGCGTGTTATTTCAGATGTTCTGAAATATTAAGGAGGACTAGTCACAGAAATCTCTGGAAGATGAAAGTTACTGATTAAGAAAAAAGACAGTGTAACAATACATGCAAGCTTTGATTTCAGATCTCTTACTGGAGGGTGTTTCTCTCAAGCTTGGGGCTTGGAGTCATATTTTCCAAATGGCACTTAAAATGCTGGCAAAGGTTCCTAAACACCGATTTCAGTTTTGAATTGACTACAATCAGGATAATTGAGTGCATGGAAGGATACGCCCCAGCTACAACTAAGGATACAGCAACTTTCACAATATCTTTACTTTGAGATGTTGACAGTATCAACAGAATTTGAGCTACAAAACTGGAAAGATACAGGATTAAGAAAGAAATAATGGATTTAATGGTAGTTAGGTGAACATCTATCAAAGCATTCCTGGAAGTATCTGCATAACATTGCATGTTCTTTCTGTGTTTCCACAGAGACGTAATTAACAGAGCTGAGGTTACAATAGACAGTACTAGAGGGAAAAAGCAGCCTACGAAGTAAAGAAGCAGCAGGTAGAGATGTGAACTATCCCAGTCAGTGATATGAGCTGTGCTATTTTCTCTGCAGTTCCCTGTTGAGCTGCAGAGATAAGTGCTGGGTGTAGTCCATAGTAAAGGAAGGGAAGTCACAGAAGACATCACCAGCGATCCGAGAAGAAGCCATGGGACCATTCCAGCTATTCTGAGCTTGATTTGCAGCAGCAGCCATTGGCTGACATTGATTATTTTTATACAGTAGAGTACATGGAGCCAAGTACTGAACCACAAGCTGGCATGGTTTACAAACATCCGTACAGCACCAAAGACTTTATACACCAAAGCCAACTTAAACACGTCTGTAAAGTAGAGACTGTGGATGTGCATCAGTACTGTCACCTGCAAGATAAATCTTGATGTACTCAGAAAGATCAGAATCATATCAGCAGAAGAAATTTTTTTGCTTTTAATCCAGTTGATGATATTAACAGTTGTAATAAATCCATTTCCAATAAATCCAACAACAACTTCAATAGCTACAATACTTATTGAAATGATAAGAACTGGTGGCAACATCTTGCTGCTTTGGTCGGCTCTGCCTGATTATGTAGCTGTGCAAGAAGCTGGGCAGTTCTGGTGGTATCTGACTAGTTCCAGCTTCAGTCTGCTCACCTTATATATAGGAACAAAAAGACATCTCAAAATGATAGCGGATCTGGAAATGATAGTGGAAAATTACTATTGATGTTTTTCCTGAATGTGCAAATCAGAGAAAGATTTAATAATTAACTCTAACCTTTTACATGCATAAGATTTGCCTATGTTTTTCCTTAGGGGTATGAGATATCCAGCTGTATTAACCTCCCCGTCTATTGTCCAATTGTTTATATTTTTATCTAGAGTGGTAGAAAGCTCAGTGGCTCTCTGGTTACATCAGTACCTGCCAGTGTAGAAGGGAATTCTTCATAAAACCCAACAGAGGCAGCAACATGTCAGGTGACAAGATGCCTTATATTGTAACCAGTATCTTTCATACCATGTTGAAGGTCTATAAATCATAACTAGATCAACTAGTTGCAACCACTTTAACATGAAGAAAATTATACGGCCCTCAGTCTTACTCTAGAGGAGCACTCCGGACAACAAAGCTGTTTTTACCCAAGGGTTCTTGCTACCTTTAGCTGACCACTTCTTACATGTGGGCACATATATGGGATCAAAAGATGACAATGACTAATTATACGATGAGCAGTGATGACAGGCTAGTCAAGTAGAGGAGTCCAGACTCTGGTCAAAGCCCAGCCTTCTCCAGCTCTTTCACTGTCTCAGCCTCTATCTCACCTGCCTGTCATGGAGTTTATTAGCCTAGATGGTGGATTTAGACCTGTTCTGCTTTATAGTGTGAAAGTCTGTCATCCATCTTCGTCCATGGCTTTAGCCAGATACTGTAATGAGCACAACAGTCCAGAACAGTGGTGGGTCTCATTAATCTGCATTTACATTAGTGCTTATTTATAAAGAAATATGTTTGGGTTTACAGAACCTCACCTTCTCAACCCCAGGCCCGTTAATCCAACCTGTGAATACAGTATTGACACATTTATATTGTCAATGGATAATTTCTTGAAATAGAGAAATATGAAATACAGTGAGGACTTTGACAACAGGGTAAGAAGCAGTTAAGTTGGCTGCTGGAAAAAATCTAGAAGTTTTTGGCAAAAAAATATTTACTATTTTTGTGGGAAAGTTGACATATATTTCTGCAGTCCATTTCTCAACAGAGTAAAATCTCTTAAAGTAAAAGGTAGACCAAGTTTTTAATCTGGATATGGTAAAAACTGTCAGTTGGATTTATTGTTTATCATTACATCCCTGCTTCAAGTTTTTGTTGAATTGTTAAGAACAGAAACAGATAAATAAATATAAGTACATTTATACTCAAATAAATTTAGGTACATTAACCTATTGGAATGAAAATGTGGATTTAAAATCTCCATAGTTGTTCCTTATTATTAAACTTAGCTAGTAATCTCAAAAACTAGGAACTTTCTTCTCTAAAATCTTAACATACTTTTGTCATCACAACAATGAAAATTTTTAAAAAGGATTTGAGTCACGTTTACAAAATATTGTATATAAATTTCAGATTTTAAAAGGCCTGGAAGAATAAAACAAAGAAACAAACAAATTTAAACTAAGAATACATTGGCATGCTCACTTTTTCTATCATTCTATCATTCTTCACCAGAAGTATCAAAAATAGTGGAAAAGGTACAACTTACTAAGGAAAAAAATGATGAAGTGTAACTCAATGACTACGATGTATTTTAAAGCTATATACCTAAATCTTCCTGTATGCAGAATATGCATTACATAATTACAGTAGTTGGTTACCTCAAAAATGTAGGTTTTAAGTTACTGAAGGGAACATGAAAATAACACTTTATTTTGACATACTTATAAAAAACCAGCACTGCAATTATAAAGTGAAAGAACCTACACCAGAAAATGTAGTCTAGAAAACTGCATGACTAAAGCAAATTCTCAGCTGTTCCAACAAACAGTTACAAAATTCTGTTCTATCTTCATATGCACTATCAAAAATGAGAATTTTAAAGAAAACCATATCTGATCTTTACATACTCATTTCATTTTCCTGTAAAGGAGACTCAAAATGGGAGTAACTGAGAACAAAGTAACATTCCTATAAAGGAACATTTTGTCCTTGAGGACTCCCACCAGCTCCTTCAGAAAGTAGCTGTCACTCAACCTATGCACCCTGGTAATACTTAAATCTTCATGACTCGGGTAAAAGAAACAGCCTGTTCCTCAGTGCTCTGTCAGTGACCTCTGTCTAATGTGATCTGCTCCCAGGAACAAATGGCTTCTAAATAAATATTTTCTCTTGCTTTGTCTCTCAGTAGCTCAAGAGCTCCCTCATGAACTGTACTGATGCTATGATCTTCACGGATTCTCCAGAGGATGAGTTCATTAATGGATGTTGGTGATATGCACCTGCATGCATCATGATACAAAAGGCTAGTAAATGCGTCAGAGCAACCTGGACCTGACCACACCTTATGCTAGCTCTAGACTAGAAATCATCATAGTCTCATCTCCTGGTATGCAGATCCTTGAATTTGCTTGCTTCCCTCCTTGCCCTTTGCTAACCTCACAGATAGGGTTGCCACATTAACACAATGAGACACAAGAGACCCTAAAATATGTCAGAGTTCCTTATACTTATTGTCTGAGGGAGCACTTCCGTGAGTTTATAAAACCAGTTGAGTCGCAAAGCAGTTTAGAATTTCTTAAAAACCATCATAGGACAATGTTAACATGACACAAATAATAAATACTAGAGAGAAGTGTCTGAATTTATACAAAAATGTCCCTTGCAAAATAAATCTCACTGTACTCAGAGAAGTCAGGTTCAGCTCACAGGATAACAGCTTTCCTCCTTTGATTCACGCATTCCAATTAACGACAGTAATAAATACGCTTCACACAATCTCTACAATGATTTTAATTGTTTGAAGTAGTTAGAGACGTTAATACAGCAGACCAAACAGTTCCTGAATCTTGTAAAACACTGCTTGTTAAGTTCATACAGAGATCCACAATTCACCAGTTTACTGGTATTTGGTTAATCTTTTGGCATTTTACTGTGAGCAAGAAGTGTGTGAATATGATACTGGAAGATTTATTTGTGCTATTGTTCAGGAAGATGTATATCTTGGAAATGTCACTGATGAATCATCCTACTGTGGTCACTGTTTCAACATCTTTAGGCAAAAGTAATTGTCTACAGCTTTATTGGCAATAGAAGAAATTATAACATGTCCAATAGGACTGGCTTTTTCTTCTCATAAAATTGTTGTTACTATTTTTTAATCAATAGTTTTAATTGTGTTGTAATGTGACAGGTACTGAGCCTGCCTCCTGCCTTCACCCTTCATTATCCTCATTTATCTCTCATGCTGCAGTGTGTCTTTTGGTGCCCTCATCAACACCAAGCAAAATTCAGATCAAAATAAAAAAAATAAAACTTTGTAATGGGATAGCTCCAGCACATTTAGAAAACAAACAAACAAGCAAAGAACCTAAATTCAACATATTAGAGATGCACAGATGTTATAGCACCTTTCAGTGCCTAAAGTGGTGTGGTGGTTTGGACCTTGGTTTTTCCCCCAGAGGCTAAAAAAAGTGGTAGACCCCAAGGGGTGGAAACCCCTGGAAGTTTTGAAGTTTGGTCCAATGGGCGTTCCTGCAAAAATGTAAACATATCACAAGCACCAGAAGAGATGAGTTGTAGTTTTGGTTGTTGGAGGAGAGGTGGCCATGTTGTAGAGCCACGAGGAAGGGGCTTTGAGCCCCTCGGGGCTTCTGGGGCCTCCCAGCCCCTGGTTGGGGGAAGACTGCAGAGACTTGGAACAGTCTTAGACTAGGCTAAGTGTCTGTAGTTATGCCGGGAGATGCTTTCTCCATGGGCGCAGAGCAGCAGCCGGCACTGACCAGAGAAACGGTGGAAGAGAGCCAGAAGAGGTAAGACGGAGCAACAAAGACATGCAGCACCAGAAAAAGGACTCCTGGAAGGAGAGCTGAAGAAAAGAGAGTCAGCAGCTGAGATCTACAGAGTTCTGGGGGTAAGAACTGACCCAGGCCCCCCCCAAACTCCTTTGAGACCTCCGAGAAAGGAGGCAGATGGACTCCTATTATGGAGAGCAGTTTTGGACATGCAGCACCAGAGAGAGAGAGGAGCTAAGAAGCTCAAAAGACAGTCCCGGAGCTGGACTGGGACGGCCAGAGGAATGCAGAGGGGTGTGACCTTGGCTCCCCCCTCGCACTGCTGCCACGGTGGCAGCCTGAGAACAGGGCACAGAGGCCCTGCAAGGAGCTTGAATCTCCTGGAGATACCAGACCATCATGAAGACCCCCTGTGTCTTCGTGATATGACCGTGGTGAAACGACCTTGTCTGGGGTGAACGAAGCCCATGGAAGACCCCTCGGTTGGAGGCGATGGGGCCGAGGGAGCTTGGATACCTCCCTCGTGAGTGTTGGCAGAGATACAGCTATCAGCTGCTGCATGTAGAGAGGACCTGCTGCCTTAGAAGATGCTGTTTAGAGACTGGAAGGGATCTGTCCTTCTTTCCCTTCTGGACTTTTATTTGGAGGGGAGAAGAGATCTGGTCCATTGTAAATACTATATGTCATGGTAGAGATATTGTGATCGTGTGTATAATGTGTTATAATATTTATTTGTACAGTCATTGTAATATATTCCCTTTCCCCCACTTTGAGTCTGGCGTGTTTTGTCTGGAAAAACCCATCTCACATTAGGTTGAGATGTGGGAGGGGGGCTTAGACTAGGGAATTAGATTTTTGGGGTTATCTCAAACCATGACAAGTGGCTATAAGAGAGCTGGAGAGGGACTTCTGATGAGGATATGGAGTGAAAGACTTAAGCTGGATGAGTTGTAGATTTAGATTAGATATTAAGAAGAAATTCTTTCCTGTGAGGGTGGCAAAGCACTGGAACAGGTTTTCCAGAGAGGCTGGGGACTCCCCATTCCTGGAGGTGTTCAGGGCCAGACTGGATAGAGTTTTGAGGAACCTGGTCTAGAGGAAGGTGGTTGGAACTAGATGACCCTAAAAGTCTATCCCAAACCAAGCCATTCTATGATTCTATGATAACTCAGTGCTGAGGTCTTGCTGTTTCCCTCCTGTCTCCTGTCTAAAAGTAAAAGAATTCTCAACTGTAATCTTGGAATTTCATTTTGAGATTATATCCAGAGAGAAAATCTTAGAAGAATTTGAATCTTTTACCCATATCCTAATGTTATTATGGTTTTTGTGTTTGACAAGTGTTGATCATTTGATGATAACTAATGTGTTATTCTACCACAACTGATTTAAAGGATTTGTAGAACAGTTCAAGAAACTAAGAATGAACATAACATTGATTACAAAGATTCCTTTTCCTGATAAAAGGAGACAAGGAGATGAGAATACATCATTATTTTTTTCTCATCACATGTGATAGGAAAAAAAATAAAGAAAAAGAAAAATTATTTATTTTGTCTTGGAGGAAGGACATTGTTTCCAGACCATCATAGTTAATTTAATTCCAGTGGTCTAAGTGGCTACAAGAGCTTCATGACATTTGTTCACCTCTACATCATGAGCTTCTTAGCAAATAAGCTTTTTACACCCTGTAGTAAATTGCACACTACATTTATAAGCCATTGTATCGTAAAGTCCATCTCTGATAGAAACCTCTTAACATCAGCATGAGACAGTGAAGACCAACTACCATTAAGATCCTTATAGTAAAATAATTGGATAAAACAAATCATGGGAGAATACTTCTTGTAAAGTCCTGCAAAAAAAAACTTGCAAAGAAGATTTTATAGGAGAACCATCAACATCTGTGTTTAACAAACGTGCACAGAATTGGCATTCTTTGTTCTACTACTGGCTGCTTGTATCTGCAACTCTTTTTAAAATGATTTATCAGGTGTTCCTCACATATTTGACAAGGTATAGAAGGCTTGTGAACCTCCATAAAATATCCTGTCTGTGGTTAATAACAACAAATTATGCTGCTGTTTAACACATTCCTGATGTTATATTGTACAAAGAAGTAGTGTTGCAAAATATCTCAAAAATGAGTGTGAAAGGGTGATAATCTATTTTACCATTAATTTACAAGTTGTCATGCTGTCATTTTACTGGAGATAATGCACTGTTAATTTCCATATCACACAATTAGTTGGGCTTTTTTGGTTTTTTTTAAAGAAAGACTGTCAAAATGGAAACCCCATGAGACACAACTAATGGAAAGAGTCCTCTGAAATTCTTACAAGAGGTCAAGAACATCAAGCCATGTAACATAAATGAAAAGGAAGATGAAACTTTAATTTTAAAACAGTAAGAGTGCACACAATCCAAAATAAAGGAGCAGGAGATAGCAACAAGCTAGTGATGATTATCTGTTCCTCTTTACAATGAAAAAAAATCAGTATACATCTTCATTAACTCAAGATGGCATTTGTAAAGATGAGTTTTTGGTTTGCACATACAAAGTATGAATACTTCGTAGACCTTCTCTGATCATGCTGTTTCCTGCTATTTAGAGAGTAAACATGTCCAAAAGGAATGGAGTATTTTACTGAGGCAGATTTCCCTACAACCGTACTTTCTATAAAATAAGATTAAAGAAAGACATTGAATTTAGTTTACTCTATTAAGGAAAATGTCAAAACATTACAGTAAAATGAGACACTAAGTTGCAAAATTATAGAACAATTATCAAGCTTGTGTTTGACAATATACTCTCCTTTAACTGGTCCAGCTTCTCAATGGATTTAGGAGATTGTCTTTTCTTCTTTCTTCTCCTCAAGGGATGCTTTATCTTAAAGTCTGTCTGGCTTCAACAACTCTAGTTATTGAAGTTGGAATTGTTTTCCATATGTCCTTAACAATACCAAAAGATTAGAAAACTACTTCTGTCTTCTCTTTCCCCAAACCATACCTGAAAGAACAGACCTCTTATTTTCTACATCCATTACGTTTTGTGGTTACTGTTTGTACTTCCACACAGATGAATTTTTCTCTTCACAAAGTTTTCAGGGACTACAGTGAAACTTTATGTAAAGTGATCATTTCACTAGACTCAGCACTTACAATTTGTGCTTAGCTTCATCCAAAGAATAAATACACATTTCTAACACAGGTGAAAGACTTGTATATTGGAGTATTTTTTCTGAGTTAAGTTCCTTCATTCTATCTTGTGTTAGATTTCAGATATTCTCTCATCACCAGCAGTTATCCATTTTGTGACCCCAGCTTGGAAGTACCATTCTTAAAAGTTGTCCCTATTCATGACAATCTTTTTAGCATACACCTGATCTTAAGATTGTTTAGAGATTACCAAGACCTAAAGATAAACACAATCCTTATGATGGATTTTTATTACAAGCTGAGCTATTTTACTTAATCACAATCTGCAAAGATAAATCACATGAAACAGAATCCATCTCTTCACTTTCACTAACACTGCAGGTGTCTTTCTTCACTATCTATTTATTCCCGAATCATGATAAAAAGTACTAGAGAGTGATAAAAATAATTTAAAAGAAGTTACATATACTAAAAAATACTTTCAGCTTCTTACAGTGCAGAGGTGGACTGAAGAAATGAGACGTCAAAGAGTTGAGTCACTTTCTAAAATGCAAAAAGTAAAAAAGCATACTATTGAACAACGTGTATTTTTTTAAGTGTGCTTTTTATTGTGAGAACAGTGAGAACTGAATCGATTCAGTAACTTCTGTCTAGGGTAGGATTGAGTTTCAATGTCTACATATATCAGCCCAAATGCCTAAGTTCCTAAACCACAGACTCACAGATCATTTTGATTGGAAAAGACCTTTAAGATAATCAAGTCTAGCTGTTTTCACATGCAGACATTTAAATTAACTCATACTCTGAGACTAGAGGCCACTGGCTAAAGTGACCTACAGTGTCTGCCAGGTCTCTGTCAAGTTTTTTCCTTCCTTTCTTCTTCATCATACTGAATTTTAAATGTTTAAAATACATATTTTGCTATAGGAAAGTTGTCCCCAGTTTCCAAATGCATCTGGAACACAAGTTTATTTCTTGACAATACTTTTTTAATGTTCAGGTGAAGTAGTTTCATGTAAACTGCTTTATATAAAAATTTCTATTTAAAAAAAAAGGTCTTTGACATTCTTTTAGGAATGCTCCTCTAGTCTTTGTAAGTGATAATTGAAATTGAGAAAATATAAATATCTCTTTCCTGTTGCAATGACTCTATCAGATGGAAGCACTCAGTGAAAAAAAAATTATGTGGGGATATGATTAAGGACTGCAACATCAGGATGCTGCATAGACAACCTCAAATAAATATATTTGAATTATAAAATTTTAAGTGCTTGCTTTTGACAACTCTACAACTTAAGCGTAAATATGTTTTTTAGTATATATATGTATTAAGTATATAAGGCTTTTTGCAGGCCATCACTATATTTCAGCACCATTAGCAAACAGCCCCACACTGATACGATGCTGGATTCAGTTGTGTTTGTACAACCAATGTGCCATTTTGACAGCCTACTGCAATTCAAATCCCTTTGTCAATATGCTATGTCACCTGTGATGCAAATTTAAATTAATCCTGATTTTCATTGCTTACTTACACTGACTCTAGCAGAGAGAAAATGTTATCTGTTTAGAAAGACACACTGGAGTAGCTCTTCATAGTGAGTATGAAGAAAACAAAAGTCTATATCTAATAAGCTTGTTTTTTGATGCAAATAATCTAAGTCACAGTTTCTGTAGAATGCTGCAGTTGGATTAACTCAGTTTTTTTAATTTGGGTTCCTAGATGTAAAGAAAATTAAAAAATAAACTCCAGTTTAGTCTTTTATTTATTTTGCAGTAAGTAGATGTCACATTGGTGAGAGCATTTGCTTGGGTAGCACAGTACAATGAAATCTGTTACCAATATGACTGGGTCCAGGTATTATTTCTCAGTATCCTATCACCTTTTTAACTTCACATTAATGAAATGTTACTTTGTGTGATTACTACAGTGAGGGGTGAATGATGCATGAAATAAAAAGCTGACACATCCTCGAGAAAGTGCTCAGCACAATGACACATCTGCTTACTCTATTCAAAGAGCACAAGTGACTTTCTTTTCAGGTGACAAGCACTGAGATAAATGATGGTCACTTCACAGAACTGACTTGGAATATATTCAAAATCACAAGAGTCTTGTGTAATATTTCCTGTGTTTTAGGTTAAAATGAAAGAAACAAAAGATTAATGTATCCAGTTATGAATTAATTTCTATTTATGGAGGTTTCCTGGGACTTTTGTAGTCACATTAAGTACAAATTAAGTCACATTAAGTACAAATTAAGTACTAACTAAACTCTTCAGTGAGGGAAAATAGGCAGTTGTGAAGAATATAATCTGTGGGTGCATAAAAAATTTCTACATGAAGAAGCTGAATAGGGTTGATGATTTATTGTATATTCCAGTAGAGGAAATAGGTGGCATGAAATATAAGAGAAGTTAAAAGCAAACAAAATAAGGTGGTTTTCCACATAATGTAGAGGGAAGATGTGAAACTCCTTGTCAGAAGATACTACCAATGTGAAAACTGCATGGATTCGAAGGATGAATGGACAAGCATATAGAAATGAAATCAATTGGGTGTTACTTAAACACATAAAAACCATTTCTGGTTCACATAATCCCTGTAAAAGTTTAATGCCTGGGAGAGTAACAGGAGAAAGTAGAATTTATGTTTGCCCAGTTTGCACAATCTTCCCTAGGCTCTCTGCTGCTATCAAGCAGAGGTAACTGTACAGATGCTACTTAGGTCTCGACCAATGTGACTGAATTAATGTTAGTAACTCATCCTGCCTCATGATGTCTTTTCACCGTAAATTTTACGAATTATGATAATTCTTTCATGGTTTTGGTTATGTCCAACTACAGGATACAGCCCCTGTGCCACATTTACAGTTACAAATATAATTACAGATGTAATTACAGCTGTGGGGAAGTGAGCACTTCAGAAGGGACAGTCTTTCTGCAGGAAGATCTGGATAGGCTGGAAGAGAAGACTAACAAGAACCTTATGAAATTCAACAAGTGTGAAGTCTTGCACCTGGGAAAACATAATCCAAGAATGCAGCACAGGCTGGGTTATACCTGGCTGGGGAGCAGCTCTGCAGAAAGAGACTGGGGGGTTCTGGTGGACTTGAGCTCAATATGAGTGAAGAGAGTGCTGCTGCAGCAAAGAAAGCCAGCATGATGCTAGGTTCCATCAACAAGTTCTTCACCAGCAGATATAAAGAAATCATTATGCTCACTCTGCTCAGCATTTGTCAGACCACATCTGAAATATTGTGTTTAATTTTTATCCCCGCTATACAAAATGTGGGAACAGGACGGAAAGGGTCCAGAGAAGGGCTACAAAGATGATCGAAGGTCTGGGAGGCCTGCCACATGATCAAAGGCTGAGAGACCAGGTTTTTTTTAGCCTTGAGAAAACAAGGTTTAGGGGAGATCTTATCATCGTGTTTCAGTATTTAAAGGGTAGCTACAAAGAAGATTTCCTTCTAAAAAAAAGTGCCATGGAAAATACGAGGGGTGACAAGTTACTCCTGAGGAGATTCTAGCTGCACACAAGAGGAACACTTTTTACAGTGAGAACAATCAGGCATTGAAATAATCTCCCCAGGGAAGTGGTGGATTCCCCAGTGTTGGACACTTCAAAGATTCAGCTGGGAAGGGTGCTGGGACATCTTATCTAGACTGTGCTTTTGCTTTTGCCAAGAAAGTCTGAACTAGCTAATCCTTCAGGTCCCCTTCCAACCTGGCATTCTATTATTCACTGAAGGATTTTATTTATATTAGTGAGTGAAAGTGACCTGTATCCCAGAAAAGAGGTTAATCCCATTGTGCCAAAGGCTGTAAATACATGCACAGCAGTAAGAGCAATTTTGTTCCATGTAGCATACGGAGAAAATTAGTTCCAACCACAATTTTATTGGCTTCAGAATGGCCTCCCAAATGAAACAATTTTGTTCGTTCAGAAAGATTCACGTTGCTGTTTCAACTCATTACTTTTCATATTCAGTAATAAAGCAGAAGCTTAAATTCTGGTTCAGTTGTATGACTAGCACAGTAAAATACAGTGAAAATATTCTTGTTTTGCTGTGTAGTAAACAAGAGAATAAAGCTCATTTCAGAAGTGGTAATTAGTTATTCACTTCAGTCCCACTTAGGAATAACTGTGTTTTTATTGCAGAACACCTCATTCTTGTTTTAGATCCTGACTATTATTTCCATCAATGTTCAACTATATTGCATTTAGCTTTACTATGCACGTCTGACTAAATCCAAGAAGGTGAAGCTGAATTTTTCTGGGGAAAGTAGAACACTTAAAAAGCTCTCCAGGATTTTTCCTACAGATTTTCTTTTACCAGACTTCAGCTTTCAAAATAATTATTATTTGGGATGAGAAGAAAGTAGGAATATCCCAAAAATATTGACCGTTTTTGTCAAAGTCTAAATATCAAAACCTGTAAATCAAAACCTGAATAGATCTGATTGTTAAGATCTTCTCAGTGCACATAAGTTACACATCAAGGAATTATTAATATAAAGTGGAATAAGGGCACACTTCAGTGATACATCTGAGACAGTGCAACCTCTCCCCATGGCAGAGAATGGTTCATCCTGCTTCTACCACCTACTGCCGGGTTGCTAGTGCCAGATCTAGTGCCCAGTATGATCACCACCATAATGCCCATGGGATCATATGGATTTTTTTTCACTTAACTACACAGAAAATTTACTCTGCAAAATAAGTGTATGTATTCTGAAAAATTAGCAAAATAAATCATCTCAGTGACAGCACAAAGATGAGAACCAGAAGCAGCTTCTATGTGGCACAGGTAGAAGAAGAGTTGAGGAGTGTGTGTGAGAAGAGAGGGTAAAACGGGGCTGCTCTTTACATCCATAGCAAATTATCAGATGGATACAGCTGTACTCTACAAATATACAAAACCACCCTTCTGGCAGGTTGCAACATAATCCTTATAGTGTTCAATAAACAACTTCTGTCCCTAATTAACTATTTTATCTTAGAATCCCCTGAGCCCCAGAAAGGAAAGATGCTATGTGCTGTAGATCCAGCCAATCTGCTCTGGATGAAGACACCAGGTCATTTTGGTTATTTTGCCATAGGACCAAAAATCCATCTGTGTGTACTAGGCAGCTTAGGCCAATGTATTCACATCCTGGATGGATTAAAAATAACATTCTCTGTAAAGAAGCTTTTAAACACTGTTTTAAGTCTCACCCTCAGCAGTCTGTTATCCGAGATTAATCTTCCATCTATTCTACAAAGTTGGTCAAACATGAGATTAAACTTTAAAAGCTTACTTTTACAGGTCTTAAAAGAGTCTTATTTCACCAATTCAATAGTTTAATATTACTTTCTCTTAACAAAATATATACCAGAATTTACAGAAATGCAGTTTCTCCCCCTCTTTCTGTCACTCTTAGACATACATGGAGTGATTTAAGTGTCACTTTTGTTTGTGTATTGTGCTGAGATTTGAATCAGCTCAAAATTTATGGACTGAGAGCTTCTAGAGTTGTTTTGTGAGAGACTAGCAGCATTTCTGACATAAGCTATAGATGCTACAATCTAGATACCCAGTTTGATATCCAGACAGCCAGTATATTATATTTATCCCCTGCCCATCCTCACCTTTTTGCACCTTGATCATGACTATGGTTGCATCACATATCCTTTATTCAGAAAAAGCTTGCATCTGACTTTTTTAGTTGGCATTGTTTATCAAGTTGCAGCAGCTACATTCTCCTCTTCAACTCCTTCTGGCTGAGCCAGAGGGTCAGTATGATGACTAAGGGCAGTAAAACGCAATTTCTTATTCTGCTGTGCTTCACCAGGCTGCCTTGCTATTTTTAAGTCTGTGTTCTACACGGTGGCATGTTCTTGTCCCCATATTTCACTGTCTTCTGGGGAGCATCTATTGCTTTATCTGATACCACGTTGCCCCCTAGTGACAAGAACGTCTCTCATGTTTCTCTCCATCCAGCTCCTGCACCCCTGACTTCTTTTCCTTCAGCATGTCCAGTTGTTTTATTTGGTTTGGTTTTAGAACATGCTGTTTTCTATGTTGGAAATAAAACTTTATTTACTCTGGCCCTTTGGGATATTAGTTAAGTCAGGCTCATTTTGGCTCCCTCTGCAGAAAAGTCCACATTTCTGTGCTGCACTCAACCACAACTATTTATATGCTAGTTCATCCAGATGGGATTTCTACCACAGGGTTTAGTTATTGCAGAAATCAGGAGTTGCTTTACCTCCATCAGTGTGAAGGCATGTGGACAATGATACCTCCTATACAGAAAATTCATTGGAAAATGGGAGGAACAGAAAAAGTTTGGAGGAAAGGTGCTAATCTAATCTCATTTTCCATATTACTTTCCTAATAATGATGTTGCAAAGGTTATTGCCAAAAAAATTTCTCCATACAGTAAGAGAAGAATTGTAAATGTGAATCAAATCACTCTTCTGAGGGTTTGGAGAGAGCAGCTCTCACCCTGATAGCTTGGTGGGTGTCTCGTGCTACAAAGATTGAACAACACTTGAGTCTCTTAGCAGACGAAAGGGATGAGGATAGATAAGTAATATTCTTTAAGCAAGCAAAATTATTAAAAATATTTTTAGTCCTGGGCATACTTACAGCACTAAGCCTGCAGAGGAGGAAGCAGTTGCAAACTCCTCACCTTTTCCCTTGTGACTAAGGAAGGACTGTGTCCAATGTGTTCTTCATGCTCCTCCGTATATCTGACTTTCAGCGCAACTCTCACCTGGTCTCTGGAGGAAGGAGGGAAGGCCCCAGTATGCTACCATGGCACCTAAGTGTTATTTCTGTGTTTAACTAGTCATGTATAAACTCGTATAAGATTTCTAAAATAAGTCGTTGATAAATTGGAGCCAGAAAGGAGAGTGTCACTCATAGGTCCTGACAAACTAAGTGGGATGGGTTAGACTCTTACTCTGGTTTTATCTGAGTTCATCTAGTTCCTTTCCTTTTAATGCACATATGTCATCATGGCTAGGCTTCGCGAACAAAGATTTGGGAAGGGCTCTACCCGCATTTGTTGGAAGCGCGTTGGTGGCTAAAAAGGCCACTACGAGATAGGCATGTCCAGTTGCAACTGCACATATAATAGACTTTTATGAAAACAGCAGAGAGATCTCCTGTGTTCTTGGGAAATGCTGTGGCAAGAGCTGGTCACCATTCTTTCCACACAAAGAAATAAATTTTGATTTTTACACTAAGGTGGGCATTTGAACTGCTTCCTTCACTCAGGGCTCTAATTCAGTATAATCCTGCACATTAAGATAATTGTCTTTGCTTTGGTTTTGCTAAATATAATTTCCAAAGGCACTAGCTTCTAGTGAGACCTCCAGAAACCATTTCATCACTGCATGCAATCTCCCTAGACTACACAATCCCTAAAAAAAAATGGTTATGTGGGCACTGAGCAGATCCATATCTACAAAAATTGATGGGAAATCCCAGATGACAGAGAAGTTCATTGACTAAAAATGTTTTATTATGATAACTGATTATTAAGCAACTCTCCAAGCAGAGGCAATACTATAAAAAACATTACACTGTCTTTGATTAATACCGACGCTACAAATATAGCAACATGAGATATTTATTCCAAACTGTGACATTGAGTAAATGAAATAGTATTAGGTTTTGCTTGGCTTGGACTCACTGGTTTCCTTCTGTTCTGTAATCACCTTTTAGACCCACTGTAATACAAAAGTGCTTCATAAGTTGTGAGACTAGTGGGGAACATTACTGGAAATCAATATATACATTAACATACCTGTCTCATACTAGCGAGGAATCAGCATGATGGACTACACATGAATTTCCAAATACTGAGCATGATGGTGAGTGAGGAAATGGTACTGGAGCTTTTTGCATGACCCAAGAAACAACCATGCCTATATTCTCTATCAAGACAGTCTTCACTAACCGTTACTGGGTTTTGGGATTTGCTTGTTTGTAGTTGTTGTTTTTTTAAAAATAAATTTCCTAGTGTATGTTTGGTTGGTTATTGGCTTATTCTGCAGGAAAATGACAATCATCTAGTCCAGCTAAGACTTTCTAGGGTTGTGGAAGAGTTGATGAAATGTACTAATAATCTGAAGTCACTAGTTGATGCAAATGAGTGGTATCCATTCCAGTTACAGGAGAAGAAGGAACAGCTGTCCAGCACACATGGTCTTGAAATCCATATACAGTGCATTTGTTAAGCAGTTTGCCTACACAAAGCATGCATGATCTCTCTGCTCCTCATTACTTTTCTTCATTACAACACTGATGTCATCTTTTCCCTGTAATCTGGGAAGTATTCTGGTTTCAGAAATCTAATATGCAACTGCATTTTTTCTAAGATAAAAGGTTCTAATAGCAGTCCTGATAAAGATATGCAACTGAAAACAACGTAAGCTCTTGGCAATTTCAAAATCTCCCTGTTGGTTCACTGCACACCATTATTCTCTGTGCCATGACATTTACTGCTGCTCCTGAAAGAAATGCTGTATGGGGTTGCCAAAGATGCTATCAGAGAACAGCACCATTAGGGAATACGCCTGGATGTGACCAGAAAAGTAATTCAACATTTTTTGGTCACCAGACTATAGTTCTTGGAAGAAAATTGGATGGTGGCAACAGTAAAGAAATAAAACAAAACAAGAAAATCCCAGACCTCTGTCTGGAAGGGAGATAAACATTCTGACAAACACAGAAATTAATATGGACGTTTTGCAAAACAGTGTCTTAGGCAGATTTGTTTTCCCAAGCAGATTCATTAATTCTTAATCAACCACCCCAGCTGTCCCAGTTGGGAAAGTCTACACCTCTTTTTCTGCTTGTCACTCTCTGTGCTGCACTGACATTTATAAAAGTAATTACCTCACAACATGTAGTTGAACACCCAGAAGTACTAAGAATTTCTAATTTTGTGCCAGGTAAGTTGGTTCACCAAGATGAAAGTGCCGGCTCAGCTCAGCAAGAGAACCAAGAGTCACAGGGTCACAAGGGAAGCTTGGACTTTACCGACAGAGACAGGTTACCTGGCAGCTGTTTGGAGAAAGGGTGGCTGGCTGTTTATGAAATGGAGATCCAAGACACTCAAGCTCCACTTTAGAGAAGCACTATATAAAAGGAAGCAAACATTGTATGTGCATGTGTGTATGTGCATGGACACACCTGATCAAGCTGGTGAAGGGTCTGGAGCACAAGTCTTATGAGAAGCAGCTGAAAGAACTGTGGGTGTTTAGCCTGAAGAAAAGGAGGCTCGGGGGAGCCATATCAATCTCTACAACTACTTGAAAGGAGGCTGTAGCCATGTGGGGGTTGGTCTTTTCTACCAGGTAACAAGCGATAGAATGAGAGGAAGTGGCCTCAAGTTGTGCCAGATTGGATATTAGGAAAGGGTTCTCAAGCATTGGAACAGGCTGCTAAGGAAAGCGGTGGGATAACTGTCACTGGAAGTGGTCAGAAAAAAGGTGTAGGTATGGTGCTCAGGGACATGGTTTAGTGATGGACCTGTCAGTGCTATGTTAATGGTGGGACTCAGTGATGCTAGGGGTCTTTTCCAACCTAAATGACTGTATGATTCTGTGTAACACATCACACAGCCATTGAACAATTAATGCTTTTATTTACTGAAAAGCATTTTTAGTAGTAGTATTCCAATATTTCTTAAAATAGGTTGATTTGCAATCAACATCTTTAATTGCATTTTACCCATAGTTCAGAAACAGTGATATATTAGAGTAAGAAAGTATGAATGCTCAAATCAAATAGTAGGCAAATACTTTAAATCATATTGCAGTTCAGAAATATGATGGCACTGTCTGCTTTTATTTCTATTGTATAAGCGTGATCTGCACAGTTATTATCATCTCACAGAGACTCACACACTACATTGTCAAATTTGCATGAAAACAACAGCTGTCAAACAACTAATTGCAAGAAAGTACCAGAGTGAAAAAAGCTATGAATTCTCTTTGGCAAAATTAGAGAATTCATCAGAATTAGCTTCTGCATGACCAAATGGGATAGAATCACATCTACAGCATGCGGGTCCTCCAAGTACACAAAAGTTAGCGTTAATTAAAATGTTTATTTTCCATCTGTACTTTGCAATCCATTTCTACCCAGTCTGCTCTATGTGTGCACTCCAGCAGAAACTTTGCAATCCAGACATTTCCATTAAGATCTGTCTTTTCAATAAAAAGATGTGGCACACAAAGAACAGTCACAGCTGGGAAGAGGGGAGATGATCACTGTGGGTGCAAGGAACCATTTGTGTGCCTACAGGCCAGTTATGAGGAGAATCAGCTGAAATACCTTGATGCCTTAATGTCCATCTGGTTTTTTGATTTTCCTAATTTTGTATAAGCTTTATAAGTAGTTATATAGTAGAAGTAGATTTAGAAGCAGCAGCCCTTATTCCTTTACCCTTAGTATAGTAACTACACACATTCCCCAACCCTATCACCCCATTCCGTGTTCCCCATATCAATTCTATCCCTGAATTCCATTAGAAAGTGTTTAGTTTCTCGTCAAAGTAAGCCTATGTTGTTTAGAGAACACTTGTACCTTGGCCTAAGGTACAGTCAAGAACTGGGTGAAGGTATGCCCCTTGTACTCTGACGAAGATAATGACTGATGAAGAGAGGGTCCTGAGAACTCCCCAGCCCCAATTCCCAGGGGATGGGATGGGGGCGGATCAGGGCAAAAGCCACAGAGTGGAAACATCTGGGATTGGATAGACAGTATTATAAATTGTACCATCTGTACAGGGGGGATGCCTAGACACAAATTAAAATCCTTTCCTTATCTCACCTCCAAAACCAATTTGCCTCGGAGTTTTTTCTCCCTGAATTTTCTTTAGGCAACAACCTCAAGGACCACTGAACTCTTGGCAGTGGCCACTGGGGATGCTATGCATATATGATCAGTCACAGAGGAAATAATCCTTGATGCTACCAGAGAAGCAGAGATTGTGACAAAGCAGAGTATGTACAAATAGATTCTTGCAGCCATTTCCTGACATTCTGCACCTGTGCTGGTTAAATGAAACAACAGATGTGGCCATATGGGCATGGATTACCTTCGTCATACCTTTAGCACATAACCATTTGGTTATTTATTAACAGTTTGGGTACCTTTGTTGCAATTCCTCAGTGAGATCAGGCCTCAGTGGAAATATTGGTTTGGTTTTTGATTTTGGGGGGGTTGGTTTTTTTTGGTTTTGTTTTTTGTTTGATTGCTTTGGTTTGGGTGTTTTTTGTTGGTTTGATTTGTTTTTATTGTTATTGTTTATAATGCTTACATGGTTATAATATCTTCATTTTAGAGTCTTTTGTGATTTAAACACAGCATTTAAATAAAGCACACTAGAATGCTGAATGAGGTAAAAGACAACAACTTAAAATGGGTATCTAAAATTTTGGAATATCTCTGATAATCCTTTTATAATAAATAATGCATCTGCTATTGTTTCATTATGTGTATTGAATATCCTTTTATTCCTACTTGTTTTTCTTTTATAATTTCATACGATTCTTCTTTATAATTCTCCTTTATTATATGTATTAAACTTATTATCTTCTAGCACTATAGAATTATAATAATAACAAATGTAATAGTTCAGTAGTCCATACCACCCTGGGAACCAGCACCTGAAGTCTCTATTTAAGCCTAAATTCAGGGTGCAATCTTCTTTTTTCTCTAGAAAAAATGTGTCCTCCAAGGAAAGGCAATGAATAATTGTATCTTCCTGGTGTGACTACCACAAAGAGAGATGAATAGGATACATAGAGGTGGCAAGAAGTACAGCAGCAGCAATTGTTTCCATGGCTGAAATTTAATACATTGGTTTTGTTTAAAACTAATTCCAATTTAAATTCCTTTGTTTTACAATTTTCTAGTCTTCTGCCCTATACAGTCCTGCTTTCTCTTATGTTTTAATTTCTCCTCTTCTGTGCAATAAAACGTGTGATAGTTAAACTCCCATATCTATCTCTGCTAATCCAACAACCAGCCTGTAATTCCACATGGCCCTAAGTACCTGTCTCCTAAGGCTCAAATTAATTTCTTTTTCACTTAGCACCACAAGGAAAGGCACAATCCCTGTGCTCAGGCCAATCTGTCACAATTAGTCCCAAATAAACTCATTTTATCTTTATTATTGTTTTTTTCAGGCAAGTACTTGAACCCAAGCTATGAGCCTTGATGCCAAAGACTGAAGCACAGCTCTTGCAAGCACTGGGATGCTGAGCATCTGTGCCGGCTATGAATGATACATGTGTGAGGACTAAGGTTGTTCTGTGAGCAATGTTAAAGTGGGTTTTGATCATCTGATCAAAGAGGGCTGTAAATCAACATAGACTTTAATGTAGTGAATATAAAATTTTGTTCCTTCCTGAATGGAAGTGAGTTGCTGTATGTAGGGCAGGGCTGTTTATAACACAGAGCACCATTTGAGTTGTCATTTTGCACTGTGTGCAGGGTTGCTTCAAAAGAGTGAAAAAACACTTGCAAATATATTCTAAGATTATTTTTTTAACTATGAGGGAGCTATCTGGTTTAGGTGCTTAGGTAGAAATTGGAATTCTGTGTTTCTACAATGAAAACACTAGTCTTTAATTTTGATAAGATAGAGTTTTACATTGGCCTCAGTCATTGCAATTAAGAGACTTTCATGACATGTGAGGTCCATTTGAGCACCCAAAGACTTCTAAGATGAGGATATCTCATCTCTGCCGATCATCTAGGTCAAGAGATATCTGTTTGCTGTGGTAAACTTCTAAGATGTGTTGAAGGAATTGGACACTACAAATGCCAACCTCTCCCTGTTGAAGAAAGGAGAAGGTTATAGCCACCAGTGCCAATAGAGGAGATAGACCTGCCCCATTTAGTCACATTTGATCTCCTCAGAGTGCATGAATCTGGCTGTGAATGTAGTCAGGGGAGATGGATATCAAAGAGTGAGGATGTGAGTCTCCAGGGATGACTACTGTACCGTGTCAGGGAATCCCAGAGCTGGCTTCCAGAGCCTTTCTTGGATTCAGAGCAGGGTTTGGCCTGGGGCACATTGCCCAAGCATATGCAGAGAGTCTGAATATTGCAGAAGAACCACACATCCATACTTATATCAGTTGTATTGACTAACATGTTACATATACCCTTAAACGTGTTGCACCCTGCTTGTATACACTCTGCCTTTCTCATTCAACTTGAATCCTGTAAAACAAAGAATAATGCAATCAGTCTCCATGAAAGAAACCCATGTTTAGTACCCTTACACAGGCCTTCATTTTGCTGTTTTGATGGATGTGCCTGCAGCACAATATTCTAGGGCTCTAATTCACAGTACCAAGGTCTGTCTCAGTCCATGCATGAATTATCCAGAGAATTTTGGCTTCCTTACTACACTTCTACCAGTTGTTGGAGCAATTGTTTGGAAAAATGAAAAACATTTTTGCTTTCAACGTAGCAGAAAATAATTCTAAAAGGTGAATGACACAAACTCCATATTCAAAACAGAGAACTAGACTATCAAGACAAAGGAATAGAAAAATTATTTGAACACTAACATTTAAACAAAATCAGTGAATCCCCATAGTGAACATATACTATTTTATTATATCAGAGTTTACTTTGAAATTGTCTTCAGCTCATACATATGTGAATGAAATGAAACAGAAAAATACTACCCAAACATAAATTAATATCTGTTCTTGGGACGAATCTTCAAATGTTCACGTGTTACTTCCACTTCTAGAGAGCCAGAAGAACATGGAATATTTCATAAATCTCAGTGGATAACCAAATGAAAACAAAGAAGATGAAGACACCAAAAAATGAAGGCTCTACACTGCACTTGGTGTCACTACCGCCTAACTTTGCAACTCTAATTTTCACGGTCTCACTAAAATTTTTAATTTATATAGAAAATCCATGGACATGGTTTTTACCAAGTGCCTAGTAATCAGAGGTGTTCAGAAAGAAGCTTAAAGCATCCCTTTACTGAGAAGCAGTAACATCACAGGAGAAGAATCTGCTGAAGTTCTGTGTAATGTTGAGCGTATACATATGCACCTGCAGACCTGAGCTCCATCAGCTTAGAGTTTATTCACCTCTAATGTGCCAGACAGTGAGGAAATGGAATCAGCTTTACTTTAAAGGTGCAAAACTTGGTTCTGATTCATATGCCTGTGAGTGGAACAACAAATGTGTACTGAGTTAGGAACAGATGTCAGTTCCTTAAATATTGACTCTAGATTTAAACACCTGCTTATGTGTGCATAACTGGAATTTCTCAGAAGCTAAAGCCCTCTGATTTAGTTTGAAGGTCCAGTCCCTTTATCTAATGTACAAATAAACCAAATCTTAATGGCTTATTACTTACTGTGTACTTAGCCTGGATCAGCTCCTGAATTTGCTTATCTAATTATTGTGACTAAAATAAAGTGTGAATACAAGCATTACAATAATTAATTATGGATCCATTCCAGCTTCTCCTGAAGTCATTGGCTCTCTTGCTGTCAGACTTTAACTAGTCCTACATCAGCATTTAGGACAAATACTATTAGAACAAAACAGGATAAACAATTTCTTAAGTTTCTAAGGTTTGCAAACACTTTGGGCAAGTTGTCATTTTCCTGTTAAAACACTTTAATTTAAAGTACTCCCGGCCATCTCTCTTGGTGAAGAAAGAGTTGCGGAATATAAGTCATAAATGGGATGTGAGGATGAGATTCAAGTTTGTCCTATAGTTAGAAGTGTGATATAACTGTGTATCTGGACTGTGCCTGTGCATAAAACCAGTTAGCTGTCTCACTAAAAGCAATTTAAACACTGGACCAGTTTGAGACAGGAGGGTGGACTGAACCTCTTACCACTGTTTTCACTGAGGAAGTGGCTAACTGTTACAGGAGCTCTCCTAGTAGAAATTCTGGGCAGTAATGACAAATCCCCTCGGCAGCTTATGTCTGTATCTCAACCAGTTTGTTTCTTTCCATTGCATTGATTCATACTGTAGGTGAAGAAACTACTATTCCAGAGACATCCCAGGGTGTTCCTACTCCAGAGCTAACCAACCTGTACATTGACAGGATTCTTGTAAATACTTAATAGGAACTTCTGAATATGCAGAAATCATCATGCAGGATAGTCTTTTGTGCATGGTTAAGATCATTAGGAGCCAGTGGTAGATAGTTTAAGATAACCAAAAACAATGGATATGGCTTTTGATTAAGTGATTATGAAGAACTTACAGCCAATTGGATGTAGGAATTCAGCAGAACAATATTTTGGAGAGTCTTGTCCAACGCTGCTGGAGATACCAGTACAACAGATACTATCGTTACCACCTAGATGGTGGCTGACCATCCTGGTAAGAGATTTTATTCCTCATACAAGCACTATCCTGTGCAAAGATCCCATTAATTAGGAGTTTTTTTAGCAACAATCTCTCCATGAGTGTCTGTACAACACATAAACAAAGTTAATTTCTCTTGAAGTGCATGCCTTCATTATGTTTCATGTACAGATGCATCAGTCTGTGTTCAGCCATGTGGGTAGTCACATTTTGCTTGCTCAATAGTGTTTCTTTTACAGAAATCTGTACAAAAGCTGAGGTGAAATGCAACAATCTCTCTCAGTCAGCCTTGCTGTGAAATCAAAAGCAGAGGCACAGAAGAGCTTGTGCTTGACTTTGATTCTTTCTGTTTTCAAATACATGGAATTTCTTTTAATTCTTTAGTCACTGATTGCTTTAAACAACTTGCCACACTTTTAAAAAAGAATTAACTCCTATATTGCTATAGAGAACTCGAATAAAGAGCATTTATGTTTAGTGTTTTCTTAGACTTTCAAAGATGGAGACAAAAGAAACGCTAGCAGAGTCAAGGTGGGAGAATATGTTGGAATAACAGCCTTTTCAGATGACGTTAACAAGCTTCCAGACCTGGAAATGGGAGAGTAGAATAGTGGTTTACTGCTGTAAGCCAGAACCAAACTGTTTAACTGGACAGTGCATAGTTGGTTAAAAGTGAATGAGAAGAAGGCCTTTTTGAGACATCAGAAGAAAAATGGGAGCTTTATTTTTATCAGTTTCCTTTGGTTAATTTTATATTGCACTGAATTATGTAATTTATTATGAATCTGTCGTATTCTGTATTAACTGATTTTTTTAGTAATTTGGTTCACGAGTAACATTTCAATGAGTTTTAACAGAAGTTTTATTAGGTCCATAATTAGTTCAGAGTACCGACTCAATGAAAGTATTACAAAGCATAAATGTCCATGTGCAAGACCTATAGTGAATAAGAGCCTTTAATCCTTGCCAGATTGAACCAAATGATTTTTCTGTGTTCAATATTAATTGTGGGGGGGTGGTCTGATTTTTAGCTAATTGGGACTCATTAACAAGTCTTTGCCTGTGGAGCATATTTACTGTTCAACACTGTGTGTTTTTTAGGATCATATAAAACACATCAAAGTTTTCCTATAAGGGAAATGGACATCATTAATGCAACAGGCGTCCAGAGAATATTGTTCATGGAAGATATACAAATTAAATGCTATAAATGTTAAATAAATAACAAGGGAAAATAATGATCTCTTTTTTTTTTCCCTAGGTCTTCTATCAAATGGTAATAAGATCCAAGCAATGAATTCAAAGAATAAAAGAGAACGTAATAGAAAATGTCCTGGCACCCACCACTTTGAGATTATAACTGGGATAAATCAATGCAGGGGTATACAAAAGGACAATTATAAAAGGGCCAAGCAACCATTTTTTTATTCTGTAAATTCAGATAATGAGGTTTTATTGGAACTAAGCAGAACTTCTGAGAACGGTTTCCACCTGGTTGCTTCCTGATACACAGAACATCAGCTTCCTGTTTGATAAATAAAACTCCTTTCCTAGTCTCTTGGAAGAAAATCACACAAAACACATTCCATTTCATGCATGTCAGAAATAAAAAATCTGTCAGTCATGCAGGCTTAACAATGATTTCCCCAACCCTTCTGCATGGCAGTACTTCTTTGATTATGACTCTAACTGCAGCAAAAGGCAAACTTCAAACCCTCCTGTTTTCAGGGAAATGAGAAAGAAAATAGTGTACGGCACCATCTCCCCTGGGCTGTCCAGTATGGATGGCTGTATGGAAGGTAGGGTTGTACTTTCACATGATAATTCTTCTCCAGTTTCTGACAAGCAGAATGCTGATGTTGGGGTGATCTGTCTTTCTAAGTTGCAGTATCATTTGATGTTACCCCTGGGATAAAGCCATATAACTTCACCCTTCTCTCTAGACTGTAGTCCTCCCTAAATATTTGTGATTTAGGAGTTTTAAAACACACACTGCAAAGTGTACCCCAGCTCCAGAACCAGTGGCAGCACAGCCATGCCAGTGGGATACTAAGTGTTGGGTATTGCTTCAATACCCAAGAGTATGCATCAGAGTCCATTGGTGTATGCACACCACACTAGTGTGGCTGCACCTTGTCTGCTCCTTAGGGCTAGCTGTTGATATTTGTATGGCTTTGGGCTTCAGGCTGCTCCCTGCTCCTTGCTAAAACAATCCTTTCAGAGTTCAGAGCTGTGGGTCTCAATCAGATGTCTAGATATATTCTTAAACTACACTATGTAAAAATTTAATATAAAAATCCTCTAGGGAAATAGGCATTTATATTATGACACCAATGCTGTGTTTCTTCTGAATTCCAACCACCTGAAACAAACCTTTAAAATTATTACTATGTGCATTCACTGATATATGCAATGTCATAGACAGTACACTGATATACACAATGTTGTGTATAAATATAATATGGTAGAATATATATAGGCAGTAAACAGACACATACTCTTTATTTAGAATTTTACTGCATTTGTATGATGTGCTTGGGAGGTTTTGATAAAGAAAGCTCCAAAGAATATTCAGTCAATCTAAAAATTTCCTAGTTTTAAATGTATGCCACTTTTTATTATTTTAGGTGGAAATGCCTACTCCCCCATACATATATATTTACTTACTTATTTAAAGCAGAAAAAGAAGCTTACTGTAAACATGCAGATATATCAATAGCAATTTGTACTACAGCCTGCACACTGAAATGGGTACAGAGAATTTCCTACATTTCACAGCCTGGACCACTGCAGGTGATGGTAAGTGTCAGCTGTGTATGTGGAGATTTTCTGGATCCATATCTGTTTGATTCACTCTGTTCCCTCATGAGACTGAAGTTATGGACACAGTCATATCTGTTTTCCATGTACAGCCCCTGGGTATGATTTCATGAAGTGCTCTTCATTGTACAGGTTGGCTGCTCAGATTGTTCTCTGAGGACAGGATTAAGATCCAGCTGAATTTTTCAGGCTGTGTGCAATTTCTAAAAAAGAATTGGCTTTCAAAATAAATAATGGTTGTATGTTAGAAAAATAGAAATAAAGTTAGTTCCTATCTGGTCTGCCTATATATTGACATGGCCTCTCTGAGTATTTCTTCTGGATTAATTGGCTCTACGTGTACAAAATGCCGAGATAGATATTGCAAATCAGAGGTACATTATATCTAGTAAGAGACAGGAAATCTGATTATGATGTAGAAGGAATCACATAAAAGGATGAGCAAGAAAAACTGCATGCAAGAGTTATACAGTTCTAATATGGGAAGTTTCACCTTCTCGCTTAGAAAACTAACTTTTTCTCAAAATCAGTGATGAAAAAATCTTAAAAGAACTATCTTATGCTATCAATATGTATATATAAAAATATAGGATATTTTTACACTTAGATTATTTAGGATGGGGACTCTTTTAGCCATAAGACCTGTCTCATAGACTAGCCTTATCCGTAGTAGATGACATTTGGCCTGGATTTTCTCTGAGCCCTTTTTGTAGGATTGTACAATCTGCATGAAATAATCTGAGAGTTGCACTGGAGCCCATATGGCTGAGTTCTTCATAATGTGAATCTGGGGTTGTGCATTGTGGGCTCTCAGGAGGAGACTGGATCAGTCTACTCAAAGGTAATTCCAACCTGAATTGTCGTATGATCTCATGATGTCATGAGGTATGCCAGAATGACCTCGAGATATTTGAAAGCACAAAGGAAGACTTGGGAGGATGAATGAATACATATTTAGAGCAGGGATTTTTTTGTCTTTTTTTTCCTGGATTACTTTTGGAAATGGTTGTTGATGCATCTTATTTCCTGAATAATGTCTTGGCATTGTCTTGGACTGGCTGGTAGTCATTTCTGTGCCAGAAAGCACTAATAATTAAGTACTAGGGTAGATTAGGAGTTCAATGTTTTAGCTACCATCTTTAGTCTTAGCACAGAACATTCATGCATCGGAACTATTTTCTTATTCTCGTGGTTTAAACCCACTGGAAATTAAGCCCTACACAGCCACTCCCCTCCCCCCATCCCCTCTGATGAGAGAGGGACAAAAGGTTGAGATTAATTTACTGGAAACATCAATGAGGTAAGAAAACAAAGAGTTTGACCAACAACACTAATAATATGTATAAAGGAGAGTGATTACATGCAAAATGCTCACAGAGTTTGACCAATTTGCTGCTACCACAGCTCACAATATATGGCTCCTGGGATGAAGAAGAAAATGGTGGACAAAACAGTCTGCACCTGCATTTTTTCCCCCAAACCCAAGATAATAAGAAACAATGGCAGACAAACCCTCTGGTCAGACAGGCACCATGCCACTGCTCTGTTCACCACTTGCTCCCCCAAGCAAAAGGACCAAAACGGTCATGGAGGGTCCACATGCCCCCTTTTTCTTCCACCTGAAGCCACACCCCCTTTCTTTGCTGAAGTAAGAATCCCTTATTTCCCCCACTGTCACTGACCTGAGTGATATAGAATAACAACTTACACATGCCCACATGGCTCCATGCTCTGCACCCTCATGACAACTGCAAGAAAATTAACTCTGTCCTGGTTGAAACTAGGACATTTATTTATCTAAAAAAAAAAAAATTAAAAACAAAAAAAAAAAAAAAAAAGAGAAAAAAAGACCAGCAATATAAATACTACCCTTCTCTGTATCACATTCTTGGTGAAATGTATACCTTATAACATCAAAAGAGGCAAAGATAATCTAATGGCTTTTTCTGGACTGCATACTATGAAACTATTATTGGAAAATTTAATATACAGAATGCGCAAAGTCTCTCCAACTTTGTTAATGTATTACTTTGTTCTCGTGACACTGAATACACTTCCATTCTTTGATGACCACAGACTTTAGGTACTTCAAAGAAAAACAAGTTACTGTTACCATCATTTTCATCCTGTCTTATTTTCATTTATTCATTCTCAAGTATTTTTTTTTTTTAAATTAATGTGTTCTTCTTTCTACCAGTACCTGTCAAAAGATGACATTTTTATCTAAAAGGAAGATGAGGTACAAGAGAAGATGCTGTTGAAAAATCTGCTGTGAACAATACAAAGATGAAATGTTCTAGAGATATTTTTGCTTATTATCTGTAACAAACTAGGAAGGAAAAGTGATCTATTTAAAGGGTAAAAAGGAGTTTTTCAATTCTGAGAAAAGAGCGTAAAATTTTTCAACTCAATCAGTTGACTTACAAGCAAGAGCTCTAAGAGAACTAGCTAAAGGAAATTTCTGAAATAAGGTTCTTAATTTGTAATAGGATATTGGTAACATTGAATTGGCAAACTGGTAAACTGAATATACCTCCAGGGATTGATAATATTCAATATAATTATCTTGTCTGAAGAGAATTGAACCACAGAAATATGAACTTACTTAACTGACTTAAGTACAGTAAATAAAGTCATGCTTAATTTGATTCTACCAATAAAGAACTAAAGTTTTAAAAAAATCTTATATCTTGTGAGCATTATGAACAGCATCTTTCATGGAGAGGTTTTGCTGCAGCACTCTGTTAGAGAGCTGTTTGAGTACATAGGCCATTTTAAAATCCTTTATTTGAGTGTCTCTGCAGCTTTCAAATAATATCATATGACATTTGTATTAAAAAATTTAAAAAGAACCCAAACTGTATTTTAGGAAATTATTCACTACATATTTCATGCACATTGTTTATCCAAACTTTATATTGATTCTCAGTTTCACTTGTCGAGTGTCAATGACTTCTTTAATTGCTGAATACATCCTGTGCAAATGCTTTTGGTCAGAATAACAGTCTGATCTGCAGGAAGGATCTTCGTCCTGATCAAAATGTCCAAAATCCTAAACGTTTTTGTTGCAGGGAACTTTGCTTGCTAGGACCTCCTGATATCTTTGATGTTATGAATTCCTCAACCATCAGAGAAACTTCAGAACAAGAACTGATGGAAACATGCACAAACAAGTCCTCTGTTTCTAGAGCCAGAAAGCATACAATACCCTTCATATACTCATGAGACTTTATCTGCAAAGGTTTGTGCTTTGTGATACATTTAGTGACCCTAGACTTTCAAAAGAAAAAAAAATCTTTTTCTGAAGAAACCACAGTTAGAATCACAGAATAATAGAAAATTCAAGGTTGGAGAGGATATTTGGATATTAATCCAAATCCTGACCAGGGTCAAAGAGATCAGGTTGCTCAGATCTCTGTCTAGTCAGGCTTTGACTATCTCAAGGATAAAGATCCCTCAGGCTTTCACAGCCACTGTTCAAATGTTTGAACATTGCAATAATGAAAAAAAAAATCCTTATATAACTTAATACATTTTTCTTGAATATGTATAATTGGAATTGTACTCTCTACTTGAGATGAAAACTCCTAATAGTCTTGTTCAAGGAGTTTTGGAAAATCTGTGTTAAAAATTACTTGTATGTCCTAGGAACATGTTTGACTTTTTCACAGTTGTATCATATTGAAAATTTATAGGCTTTCATTGATGAACTCCTATGACTAAGGCCCTTGTCTTCTAACTTTTTCTAACTAATGTATTCCTAGATGATAGTGGACAGGTCTGAAACTAGGCTTCCAAGTTTATTTTATACTATCCCCTTGCACTGTATGAATTTCATCTTGTTCCTATTAGTTCTTCTCTCAAGGTCATTTAGTTCCCTCGCTATGATAAAGCAATACTTTTCTGTCCTTCAAATGACGCTTCCCAATTTTGTTTCTATGCCAAGATCATAAATAAAACCATTAAATGTGACTGTTCCCAAAATTGATTTTTGAGAAATTTCAGTAGTATCCTCCTTCTAGGCTAATGCTTCCCCTTCAGTCGAGCTTGTTACCAACTCCCTACTTTTATAGTTTCTGCACTAAGTAATATCACCTTGATCTTAAATAAGTTTCACATGTGCTTCCATGCCAAATTATTTTCTGTATTTAGCAGTAAATTTGTTCTGCTTATTAATTAATTTTCAATAAGAACTGTCTAGTGTGATATAAGCTAACCCCTTGAATTGTTCAAATTACATTGCCTCTTTTTTTCTATGCAATGTCAGTCATTTCTCCCTCAAAATGACTGAATTGGTGGATCACTGGTTTTGTTTTTTCTTAGGTTATTATATTATGGAAAAGTTGCAATTAAAGAAAAAACTCAATACTTTCAGAGCTTTGCCATGAAAAGTCATTGAATGGAATAGATACATCAAGTGGTGGGACTCAGTATGAAGATATTTGATATACCAGAAACAAAACCATTGATTCAATAGTGGCTTCCAGTCTTAACTTTGTGAAAGTGTGAAAGAAAAGCCAAGAAAGACCCTGGAAAGATGCTGAAGACATGATTAAGCCAATGCAAAACCATACAGGAGAAGACATTTTGTGCCTTCTGAAAACTTGATTTGCAAATCTGGAGGTATTGGTATCTGAATGCATTTTGAAGAAAAAAAGAAAACAAATAGACAAAAAGTTTCAAGAGAGGACTGGGTTTCTTTCTCAAATTTTCTGTTTGGTCTTAACTTTAACTGCTTCCTAATCACTTTGTATTCCAGATTCAGAGCATATCCACACTTCTGCACAGCTCAGCAAATACATCTGCCAAAATACAGTCACAAAATATTTGACCAAAGACAAAATACCTTCCTACTGCACTTTCACTGTTTCAGAAAATAATTAATGTCAGTTGAGCAGAATCACTCTTAGATGAGTGAGCAAAGGGACTGTGTTTCTCTTATGCTTTCCTGACCATTGCTTTGTAAAGTTGACATGTTAACATTTTGCCCCAGTTTATTGTACATACTGTACATTCCCTGTTGGACCCTCAAGATCAAGAGGTACAAATGTAGAAGGAAAGGAATCACTTTGCCTTGCTACATCTAAGGCTCCGTTTCATATATTCAGGTACAGCAAAGTGAGTAAGTAACAGAAGACAAATCAAATTAATTTTCCCTTTATTCTGGTTGTGAAATTTCTAAAATCAGATTGTAAGGCTATTAAAAGAAAAAGAAAAAATCTTCTGTCTTGGAATCGTGTATGCTTAACTTTAAAAAGTTCAATTCCCAGTGAACCTAGCAAAGTTACTTAAATTTTGGACTAAATGTGTGCATGTTTCTCTGTGAGATCTGTATAGCAAGGAGTTAAAATATCTTTGGTTTATAATTCCTATTCACTAAATAGCCTCTAAATTCAACAACATTGCTCATGCTGTTGTTACACCAAACGACCTACATGCCTAGGCAGTGTCACTTTAATTGCAAATCACATATTTTCCTCCAAAATACTCTAATTTGTGATTAAGATTGTGCTATTGGTTATGTAAGTAATCACAATCTGAATCTGTTTCTGCTTAGTTAACTAGTACAAATAATTAAATAATTACATAAATTCCACAGTAGGTAGAAGCTGTCATGCATATATGCAGCATATACACAGCCTGACCTTTGGTGCAATGAAAGTACATGAAGTGTAAATCCCACTAAATTGTAAATCTGATCTATATCCCAAGAACAAAAAAATACTAACCTACTCACACACTGAAGTGATATGGTACAGATTACTCCGAGAGGCTGTGAATGCAAAAACTGGGATTAGCTGTGTGAACATTTAAATACTATACTCTCTTTCTCGTGTATTATGCTATTAAACTCTCACACCCACAGCAGTCCTGGAAAGCAGATTGCCTTTTGAATTTGAAGAATATTTCTTTCTCATATTAATCTCTAAAACATACCCTCACCTCCATCACCTGTTTTCCACTCAGTCCCAATTTTTCTTTTTCTTTGACCAAAGCGAGGGCAGCAGTTGCTTCCCACATCCCTTTCTTTTAAGTGGTATGTTTTGTTTCACTTCTCATTGACGAAAAAAGGGAGAGAGACAAATTCAAGGAGATAATGCATTTGACCTCTCTGTTAATATTCAAAATGCTGGTCAGGAAGGTTAGGAGCAAATATCAGCTTTCTTCACACCTCTTAGCTCATTCCACAAATTAATAACATCATACTGGGAACAGCCTAGACCCTGCGTAATGAATGTTAGCCATAGTTCCTGCTGGCTGCTTCCGAGGATGCATTTATTTTTCTCATTATCTTACACACAATCTCCCAGCTATTGTCTGCTACCCCTGCTCACTCAGGAAACCTCAGAAAGTGCTAAAGATGTCAAGAAGCAATAAGCCTCATTTATTTTTATGGCCTTCATCAGCACTTTCTTTTTTGCTTAAAGGCCTATAATAGAATCCACTGATTAGAATCAGCACCATATCAGAATATAGATATGATAGCCCTTTTCTGAAGGTGAATGGGCTACTGAAGGACACTTTCTCCATTTGATACTTTTAGAGGATACTGAAGCTAAACAAAATTAATTGTGTTAGTGCATGTCTTCTTTTCTTTCTCCTTCTTGCTACTTTCCCAGGCATTTGGAAATTGATTAACTAAAATGTTAAGGAAGATGATCATAAAAAGTCCAACTAATTAAGAGGGAATTACTCAACTGAAACAATAACAGACGGTAAGCAGTTGGATTTGATAGCTGTTAACAAAATGGCAACAGAGAAACTTAGATGTTAAGAACCACATTTACCACAAAACTAAACGAAGAAACTAATAATTGACTTCTGTTAGACTATTTTCACTTTAACTTCATCCACATAATAGTTACAGGCCAGTATATGACAAATATGTCCTCTGTTTGCTTCGCTGAACATATCTGACCTGAAAAATGTTCTGTTTTCAAACCCCAGATATATAAACCCTACACAAACATTTAAAAAATAATTAGTTTCTCCTTAGTGCACATCTATTCTCCATAGACAATCATAACAAGTGGAGGTTTATATCTATAAAAAAAATTCACCCAAAAACTTCCTCAGCGTCAGATGGCAACATCCACACAAGCTCTTTATATGGAACAAGCAGTGTACTTTCTATATATTCTTCATATTCTGCTTTAACTTTCTTTGAGAGGCAATACCTCCAGGTCACATTGGTTCCCAGTTGTTCTGAGTGCTTGGAAATCCGCTCCCCGCAGATTTACTGGTGGCACGGGAAAGTTAATGCTTTTGAGTATCGACTTGTTTCTGAATAAGTAAGGCTCAGGGTAGTACAGGGACTAATATTTTAAGAATAAGGTTTCTTCAAAGAAAGAAAGCACTCTGAATGTGAAAAATTGAAAAATCTTCCATGCTAGGACTACCCATGTAGAAGTGTACAAAGACTATTCTGTCTCACTGAAATTGAAAATCTGCTGGGCTATTTAAGTATGCCACTTGCCACTTCTATATAAACCCTGTCTAATGCATTTTTACAGTCATGAAGTGTTGTTTTCTTTAGGTGATCAGAGTAAGAGGAAAAGTTGCTGCAGAAGAATAATGGAACAGCAATCTTATATGACATGAACAGATTTACTACACTTTCACAGAGATTGCTTCACATTAAGACCAAGATTCAAAAATTAATCAGAAATCACACCCACAAAAGAGACATCCTAAATCCATCAGGCTGGGAAAGACAGAAGAAAAATATGTTACTGTGCTTAGATCATCTAGTATAAGTTTTCATTCAAACAGAACTAATCACCTATGAAAAGAAAGAAAAATATTAATTCTTCATGCCCACAACTGTTTTAAAAAACCCAGTGTGCTATAATCAGGATTTGTTGCACTAAAATTCAGCTCTAACTGTAATGAACCTTCATAATTTTCCTGTGTTCACTGTAGGTAACCAGCTTTGTATGTTCTAGATGTGGCTTGGGATATGCATGCTTAATTACAAGTAAAAGTTAGTAAAATAGCATGTAAAAAGCTACTAAAATTGTGCTGACCTGAAACAAAAGGCAAAAAAAAAAGAAAAATAGGAAAGCAGTAAATGCAATCACTCTTCATGAAAGATGTAAGAGGAAGCTGTACTCAGCATCATAGCACAGGGGAACCATTTCCCCCAAAATCTTGGTTATTCTTCATTACAGCTTTCACAAAATGATATGGAATATTTACAGCCAGCTAATGGAAGCAGTTAAGCACACACAATTTCCTGGTCCCAAGATGGTGGTCCACAAAGATGTCTACCCACATGCCTGGCATAGAGATAAGCAGACCAGATAAAAGACTAAAAATCATGTTTGGACAACTCAGCCCTCAGATGCAGATGTAGAAATGAAAACTTACCCTCATGCACACTCACACAGATAGCAGTACTGTGCATAGATCATGATGAAGAAATACAGTCCATTGCTACAGTAGGATAGGTTTTCAGGGATTATTATCTATGATGAATCTGAATTATTTAGCATGGCTAAAATCTCCTACCTTGCCACATTAACGAGCCTTGCTTCTAAAAATAGCTCCTATTTCCTTCCTCCAGAGAGTTGTACTACTCAGACCTATTGAGGCTGTTGAACTCCGCCCCTCACCTGACTGTTTCTTTCAGCCTTTGATTCTAATTTTTGGTATAGTTTTTACTTTCATTGGTGCTCTCCAGCATGAGATCTGTGAAGATCATAGATTCATAGGATGGTTTGGGTTGGAAGGAACATTGAAGATCATCTAATTCCGACTCCCTCACCACCCACTAGACAGGATGTCACCCACTAGACCAGGTTGGTCAAAGCCCCATCCAACCTGGCCTTGAACACTTCCAGGGATTGGGCAACAATAGGTTTTCTGAGCAACCAATTTCCTGAAAAACCCACCACCCACACCATAAAGAATTTCTTCCTAATATCCAATCTAAACCTACTCTCTTTCAGTTTTAAGCCATTCCCACTTGTCATATAACACATACCCTTTCTGAAAGTTCCCCTCCAACTCTCTTGTAGCCCCTTTAGGTAATGTAAGGTGCTAGCAGGTTTCCCCAGAGCCTTCTCTTCTCCATGCCAAACAACTCCAATTCTCCCAGCCTGTCCTTATAGGAGAGGTGCTCCAGCCCTCTGAACGCCTCCATTGTCTCCTCTGGACTCACTCCTCTAGGTCTAGGTCTTTCCCGTGCTGACATAACTGATGTTTATATCTAAAGAACAGTGATTCCCCCTTCTCTTCCCAACCTCATACCTGTAGTGCTGGAGCTTTGGAAACTGCAGATCATGGCCTTTAAGGTTCATTGCATATTTGTACAGTCAAGCAGGTCTTGAGAGCAACCCAAAGCACTCCTCAAAGACTGACGCCACGCAGTTCTGCAGTGAACTCAACCTCATCATGTACACACGGTGCATTTGGGGGAATTTTAAGGGAAGAAACCTTTCTCGTTGTCCCCCTGCTCTGTTACATACATGGTCTCACTAGAAGCATGCTGTCACTGTAACTAATCTGTTTGAGTTAACAGCAAAAATTAAATGCAAACTGTGAGTGCTAAAGCCATTCACCTTTCTTGAACAAGCTATCATTCATTAGTTAGGAGTATTAAAAGACTGTAAACATTCTACTTGATGAATCACCGAATAGAAATGAGAAGCCAAACTTCCAGCATGAAATAATGTTATAGTAGGAAAAAACAAGATTTGCAGCATGATACAATGCAGTGGTGATAAAAAGAAAACTGGTTGAGCACTTTTGACCAGTAATTTTCTAATTCTCTGTAAGTATGTTATTCAAATTTTTCATAAAATTTGCAGAGTTTTGGCTAATTTCTGATTAAATAGAATTTTATTTTTGTTTCCTTACAAGTTTCATTCTAGACATACGGTTAGGGAGAAGTCAAAAACAAACACCAAGCAGAGTTTAAACTTTTACAATTCAGGGCTAAAAAAATCACCAAAATCTTACTACTCTTACCTAGTAAATGCTTTCTTAAGTAGACAGATAGAGAGATGAAAAGAGAGTTTTCCTGATATACTTAAGCTAATAATAAATTAAACAGATTGGATATTTTTAAATATAAATGCAAGTGAAATAAAACCAATTGAAATACAGTACATTCTAGGTCCCTTATGAAGTGTAACCATGAGATTTTCAGGCCCCGTGGTGCCACACTCTAGAAGGGAAATTAATAAATAAAGGTGTGAGAGTCGCGAGCAGCAATTTTTAAAAACTGTACAAAGGACCCAGATCGCATGTAAATCACTTGAAAACACAGAGAACTACAACTTATGTCAGCCATCTCTTTTGTATTCAGAATCATTAATCTCCTGGACATGACAAATCTTTTTAGCAGAGGGGAATAAATTTGAGATAATAAGTTTTAAAGTAATGAATAACTCTTGCCTATGAAGTGCTTTAATGACTCTCCTTGTCAGAATTCAGATTTTATTATTAACTCTACAGAATGGCAGCAGCCTGAAGAGATAGAGTTACAAATCAATTTCACTGCTTTTTCATAACGAGTCACTAATTGACCTCAATTACTGATGAAGTCACATATTTCCTTCTATACTTTATTTTAATGATGTGTATATCAAGGATTTAGTGACTGGTCATAAAGGAATTTATTTTAACTCTATATTGCCTTGCACAGGCTTTTAATGGTAGAAATATAAATCATTTTGAAAGCATTAACTTTCATGATTGGAATGTATTTTTTTAACTCTTATAGTTAAGATGATCATTTCTTAAAATATGTGCTTGATTTATCTATTTTAAAATAAGGAAGAATTGTAGTGAAGAAAGAACATTCAGATTCTCTATATAGGACTAATGATCGCAGACTATAAAATATTTTACTTAGCTTTCATGGTCTTAAAAAGAAATTACATTAAAATTAACAAATGTCTTTGGTAAAACAGTGCTTACTAAATTCTTTGTAATTATGAACAACATCCTTATAAATTTTCAAGGTATTTGGAACATTTTTTTAAATCTTTTTTCTTATTTTTTTCTGCAAGAAGCTCAAACAATTTTGCACATTTCCTTGTGTGTTTGAACTACTATAAAATGAAAACATTTGACTTGTCCTGAACTAGAGGAAATCTAATGTAAATGCAGTTGTTTTAAATAGGATTGTTGTACCAGTCACACCTGAGTTTGTAAGCTAAAAAAGCTAACAGTTGAAAGATACAAGCTTTCAGAAATTCTTCGAGGGTGTATATTCACTTTAGATCTCATTCTGGGCACGATTTAAAACAGAGAAGGGAAGAATGAAGGGAGATGAAAAGAGTAAGGTGGCTGCAGGTCCATTTGCTTATCTGGCCAAGCCTTGCACCTGGTGGCCACATAGGTGGTCTCTATAAGTCTGGGGGCCATCAACAGGAGCTATCCATTAGTATGTGTCCACCAGTGAATACATTGTTCTGCTAGACCAACTGTGGTGCCAAAAAAGTACTGATTTTGGTTTGTTCTTATCTCATGGCCTGTTATGGCTGCATAATGTATGAGCATATGTGTGTGTGTGGGTGTGTGTGTGTACTGGGCACATCTGCTAAGCACTTATGCTAGCTGGACCTGTACACACAGTACCAGCTGGACTTACGGAACTGCTGCAGAAGGAACAGCAAAAGTCTGTGGAGGACAAGAGGAGGAGTTGCCTGGATGCTGAAGCATATCAGTGTGTTTGGAGACCGAAGTGTTATTGAAAAAAGTTTGCCTGCACTTGCTATACATCATGTCATGTAAAGAAACTATAAAAGTAAATATCATATAATAAAAGTAAAATTGCACTAAATGCTCACGTTCAAACCTAACTTCTGTACACAAATCAAATACTCTAATTCAACCATGAACTTTCAGTGCTTATCATTTTTTACTTCTATTGCTAGGAAGAATCAATTCTATGGATCATAAAATTTCATTCATAGAATCACAGAATCATAGAATTATTTGGTTGGAAGGAATCCTAAATATCATCCAGTTCCTATGCCCCTGCCACAGAAAGAGACATCTTCCTCTAGACCAGGCTGCTCAAAGTGCTGTCCAAACTCTCCTTGAACACTTCCAAGGGTGGGGGCAGCCACAGCTTTTCTGGGCACCATATGCCTTGTTACATGAAGTCACACATATAATGATATATTTTAACCATCAAATCTATGTAATTACTGCTGCAAGTCATTTTTTTTGACTATGTAAATGTAATGAAAAATAACTGAATCCTAAAAAGAAGGGGGGTAGGGGGTGTGGTACCCAACACAGAAACAAACACATCCAAAGCCAAATGCAAATATAACATGCATGCAGGCATCTTTAGAAAAAAATATTAACCCTTTAACATCTTGTCATCTCACAGTGACACCAACGCACAGCTTGGTATTATCCAGATAAACAGAACCATATTTCTTCCCATAAAACTTCAGTGATGGCAGCAAACAGTAGACAAGGAAGTAAATCAGATTCCTTACTTCACATGTGAAGTGCACAACAGTGCTATGTTTGTTGGAACAAAGCTGCCTGTCTTTTTCTAAGCATTAAAAGAGATATATATTTAAAAAATAGCAGTACCTCATAGACGGGGAGATAATTCAGGCTTGACTGTCATATGAACAGATTTAACACGGAAAACCTTTGTGAAAAGTGGGAAAATTTAATATAAAGAAAAAATACAATAAGAAAAACATAAAGAACTCATTACTGGTGCCAGGACTTTTAGTCCTAAATTAATATAAGGCAGTGTGAAATAATGCAGAGGAACATGGGAAAAAGGTAAGAATTCCTCCAGAGAAAAGAAAGAAAGAGATATGAAAGCTCTTTGACTTTAAAGAATCCTAGGAGGGTAAAGACTCTACTTACTAAAAATTATTGGGCCATTTTCATAAAAATACTTCTATTTTTTATGGGACAAAGCACAGAAAGAACATGTTTTTGTCAAGCATTATAAACCTCTTCTCACTTTTTCTTATAATACTGTGTCAAAGGGCACACCATTTCACATACTGACAGAAAAAGTAAAATCATGCCTCTCTTTCCTTACAGTGATGTTGGCAATGTGAAAAGCCATGACTTAACCCAATACAAGCAAATAAATGTTAAGAGATGACCTGTACTGAATATTGTAATTATAGAATCATAGAATTTTAAAGGTTTGAAAAAGCCTCAGATAAAATCCAACGAATGATGTTTTGGCTAAGCAATTTGAATTTTTAAGTTGAACAGGTGTTTGCTCCTAGTTGGATTGAGCTATAGCTTAGATCACTTGCTGCAGAATATGGACAGCTAAAACACACGAAAATGTGCCATGCTTTCCCAGGTTGCATCCAGCCTGGAACAACCACTTATGCTCTGTCTTTAATGGAATTTAAAATTCTTTTGATGTATCATCTCTACTCAAAGTTATAGTGCAATCAAACCCTAATTGTGAAGAAAAGCAGGGCCAAGGTGTACCATTTTGCTGGTTTACATGTTTTCTAAAGATGCTTCAAGGGCCTGCAACTAACCTGAGATGCAGTCAGTTGAGGTTGATATTTTGGTAAGTATTATGTTAATTATATATTCATATACATACACCTACATATCTGCAACATTAAAGGTTCTTAATTTTCTTTTGTAGAGGTAAGCTTTGTTTTCCTTTCCTTTTCTGTACCACCTTGCCATATGAATTAAAAAAAGGTGTCTGAACAACACTGTTTCATACACACATCACTTAGACAAATAATTGTGTTTTTGTGCACACGTGCCCAAAAAAAATCAGGTGGAGCACATCTTGTTCGAAGGATCCTTGGGTATTGCATCTTCATCTAGAATATAGGCTGTCTTATACAAAAAACATTAGCTTGCTTTGCTCCACACTCCACTTTTCTGCCTTGCATATTAAAAATGTATTAAGATGTTTAACTCAAATCACAGAAAATACATATAACATAAACCTCCACTCAGCTTCTATAACTGTGTGCATTTGTGTGATCTCAATTCACACATTCACAGATTTGTCCCCATAGAACTTTGCCTCATTTAAATAACAACCAGTTTCTTTGTTTGTCTGTGTATGTGCCAGACATTATTTAACACAAACAATTTAAATCTTGCAACAGTTCAGCATCATTAGTTTCTTAATGGATGCAGGAATGGATGACAGCAGGAGAAAGGAATGGTATAAGGCAGGGTGATGGTGGTGGTGCCAAAGTGATGGAGCAGAAGAGCACTGCTGGAAACATGAGGGGTTTCATGAGGAATAGAATAGAATAGAATAGAATAGAATAGAATAGAATAGAATAGAATAGAATACAATACAATACAATACAATACAATACAATACAATATAATACAATACAATACTTCAGTTGGAGGGGTCCTACAAGAATCAAATCCAACTGTATGACCAATTCAGGGCTGACCAAGTTAAAGCATGTTGTTAAGGGCATTGTGCAAATACCTCTTAAACACTGACAGGCCTGGGGCATTGGCCACTTCTCTAGGAAATCTGTTCCACTGTTTGATCACCCTCTCAATAAAGAAATACTTCTCAGTGTTCAGTCTGAACCTCCCCTTGTTCAGCTTTAAACCATTCCCACACATCCTATTACTGGGTACAAAGGAGAAGAGTTCAGCATCTCCCTCTCCACTTCTCCTCCTGAGAAGCTGTAGGGAGCAATGAAGTCACCCCTCAAAGCAGATCCTCGCTGAAGCAGGAAAAACAACTCCTAAAAACAGCCAGGTGAGTGATGTATTTTTTTTCTTTGTGTTTGAAGACAGCCTAGGGCTATGGACAGTTCATACTGGCTTCAGTGGAGATAATTCTCCTTTAAGCAGTTTTAATCACACATACACACAAATTCTCATGAAAAGTTGCAAAATGCATCCTATGTATTTATTTTAGGTTGTAATTTCAGAACTTATGGTTTTCACATATTTGACTCATGATTTTTGAACACAGAGAGGTTTTTCAGTACTTTCTATTGACATCAACTCAGATTAAAAATTGACATCAACAGTTTATGTAGCACTGGAATTGCCCATGAACAGTGCCTGGAACAAAAACAATTACTCACTTAAACAGCATTATTCTCAAATATTTAATACAAATTATTATCAAACAAAATAGTTGTATTAAGCATATATGAACATATTTAAATTAGTGTAAAATTTGAGATCATACCTATAAATTATAACCTCAAGTAAATAAATTTCTAGAGAATTTTTAATATTTAATTACTTAATTATATGAGGAATTAAATTCTTTCTTTCTTTTTTCCCCCTTTCTTTTTTAATTTTTTACTCCAAAATAAGGTAGTAGAACTTTTCATCTTTTCTCTTGCTGTCTCTTTCCTAAGGATTTAGGGATGTTAATTAACATGTTTTGGATTTTGATGTATGTTTGTTTGCTTGTTTTTTAATTTGACTAATCCTTAGAGATAATATTTTTGTGGATTTTTTTCCATTGTCTTTCTTGAGTACTTTCACTGATATACACCATGGTAATATAATTTGTATTAAAGAAGAGATGTTTCACAACTTTGATATTTGCTCAAGAGAATATAATTTAAGAGGGGAATATAAAATATGGGATACACTGCCTTGTAAACAAATCTGTGCTAACCTGGAGCTGGTGATTAATCTGGCCAAAACTATAAGCACAGCAAGTGGGATTCATCTCAGTTTTAGACATGTACGACATATCCATCTTGAAGCCTTCTCTCATCATCAAGGCAGTGGTACAGGCACTTTCAAAGCATATTTCACCCATCTTCTGCAGACGGATACATTAGGATAAACTGAAGCACATCTTACAAAGTCTATTTCTCTCCACAGAAGACATTCCTGGGAGACTGCCTGAGATGTAGACACCTGCATTATGGTTAAATAGATGAATTACGTCCAGTATCCCTAGAGTGCTTTTGAATTGTTAGAATTTCTTGTCTCTAAGTGAAAAAAAACAAAACAAAACAACTAATTAAACAACAAATAAACAAAAACACAAGCAAACTTGAGTTTCCCAACTCTACGCATTTGGAAAGTTTTCCAGTGTGTCTTCACACACAGCATGACTTACAAACAAATTATCTGTTAGTATGCACAGAAGCATTTTGGATCAATTGCTAGATCAACCTGTATTTAAAAGGCAGTACTGGGTTTCTGGATCTACAGAAAGCTGCAGTAACCATTAGACCTTCCCTTAAAGCCTCTGCCTCTAATATTGATAACAGGTGTGAACTTTGTGCTTATAAACCATTGAGTTTGGTAAGTCAGTAACCTCATGCAAATTTAAAGCCAGCTGGACTTCCTTTGGTTTGTAGAGCTACTGATTTCTGTTAAGTCAGAGGAGTACTGTCTGGTGTCCTGGTTCTCTGCAAAAAGAACTGCTTGACTGCCAGAGAGGTCAGGTTGTCCTCTGGGACAGGGAAAACTCCATGAAGTTGATCCTCTAGAGAGTTTCCTGATTTTTTATTTTTTTTTTTAAACCATGTCACCAAAGATCACCCCCAGGGTATTTGCTGAGGACACTGTTCATTGACAGGACTCAGAGGAACTGCATGAAGCTGTGTCAGGAAAGGGTTAGGTTAGATACTGGAGAAAGGTTCTCCACACAGAGGATGTGGGTTGGGCACTGGAATAGACTCCTCAGGGAAGTGGTCACAGCACCAAGCCTGACCAAGAGTTCAAGGGGCATTTAGATGATAATCTTGGGAACATGGTGTGACTCTTGGGGATGGTCCTATGCAGGGCCAGGAGTTGAACTCGATGATCCTTGTGGATCCCTTCCAATTGGACATATTTTGCGATTCTGTGTAATTTTCTGCATCTTCTTCCTGTGTTTCATCTGACAATTGCAGTGTTTTGGAAAGACAAATGACAGGTCAGAGAGAGAGAGAGAAGGTGTACCTTCTATTTCATAGCCCCTGGTCATGGTGTTTTGGCTGTACATTGACCATCTTGAAAACATCTCTGGACAAAAGCAAAAAAGCAATACCTGCTCCCACAAATATTGCTTCAAGAATGCACTTTGTGTAAGCAAACTTCAGACATGGGTAAGCAATCCCACCTAGGTGGAAAAACAGAATCATAGAATTACAGAATATGTCGAGTTGGAAGGGACCCACAAGGATCATTGAGTCCAAGTCCTGGCCCTGCATAGGACCATCCCCAAGAGTCACATCATGTACCTGAGAGCACTGTCCAAATGCTTCTTGAACTCTGTCAGGATTGGTGTTGTGACCACTTCACTGTTCCAGCACCCATCCACCCTCTGGGTGAAGAAATTTTTTTCTAATATCCAACCTAAAGCTCCCCTGACACAACTTCAGGCCATTCCCTCAGATCCTGTCACTGGTCACCCTAGAGAAGAGATCAGTGTCTGTCCCCTCTCTTCCTCTCACAAGGAAGTTGTACATGAGACCTACAATGATATCTCCCCCCAGTCTCCTCTTCTTCACACAAAACCAACTATATTCATATGCTGACAGGATAGAATAAATTCAGTTCCTCTTTAAACATATGCTTTAGCTGTGCATCAATGAGAAATCTAGCTGCAACATGTGTGTTTAAGTTTCTGCCAAATGTTGGCCCCAGGTGTTATACAAATTTCCTATTTTAACCAAACAGATCACAGGAAAAGGATGGCTTGGCATGTCAAGGGTACTGAAAACTACTTGATTCTACCTACAGAGAAACTCACAGGCACTTCTTATATATGCTTCAGGTGTGGTAGGCATGCCTGGGAACATGCTTCTCTATCATTGAGGCTGGCTGACATAGAAGAGTCTGGGTTTTATGACACTACTAAATTCTCAGCCTGCAGACAGAGAGTCTGCCTTGAGAGTGCCTCCTGGGTGAAATCCCTGAAAGAATCCTCCTTCAGAACTGAACTCAAGAGATATTTAAGGCAACGTGAGCTGGCAAGGGCAAAAATCCTGCAAGGAACTGCTTGAGCAATTCCCAGTCTGTGCAGTCACATTCATATGCCCGGCAATGTTCTCCAACTCTGTTTAATTTACTGACACAGATAGATCCAGACCATCTTTCATTCTAAAAAGTGAATCAATCTTTCATCACTGGGGCATAGATACCTGTGTAGCTGGAAATGCCACCCAGACTGTATTATATCTTCATAAAAATGTATGATGCTGAACACAGAGCTCAGTCCTATGGTACTATAAGAGGACAGATTTTAATGGCATTTCCAAAATAACATAAGTGACTTACACCAGAGGTCTAAAAGGCTATATCAGTATAACAATCCCTGCCTTCTTGTATTCACCTATCAAACTTATGCTCATGACAGAGAAGAAGGAAAAGAAAAACACTTTTTAGTACTTGCTTAGGGTTAAAATATTGGTGGTTTATGAATCGAAGTTGGAAAAAAGTATCAAAGTTGTAGGACAACAAAGGAGAAGCGTTTGTGTGCACTGGCAACTCCTTTATATAAAAGCAGCTAGTACATGCCTCAGCTGGCCATAACTCCAGCAACAGGGTCAAAAATAGATATATAATTTTTTACTTACCTACTTAAAAAAAATGAGCAGATTTGTTTGGTTTGTACAAAATAGATTCTTAAATGCACTTGATTAAATAATTTCTGAAGGTGTTGCATGCTTTCCAGTACTCCTACAAGCCCTATTACATTTGCTCCATGATATTTCTCACTTTAAGTTTTCTTTGGAAATGTTTTTATGTAGACAGGAAAAAATGGATTTAGATTAATTCCATGAACTTTTTACTATTAGTAAAAATCAAACTGAGTTGATTTATATCCCATAAAATCCAGCAATTGTTGCACTGTCTCTGCAAGAAACTGAAAGTTAAAAAAAAGTTTAAAAAATAATGAACATTAGAAATAAAACAAAAATAAAACATAGGAGTGATATACTATGTTATTTATTCCATTTACATATCTGAAAATAATGATTATAGTAATTTTGCAGAGATTAGTTTCTGGAATACCAACTTCCAGCCTTTCCCCTCCCTTCCCTTCCTTTTAAAGTGCAGTTATGGAATTAAATGCTGAAATTACAGGAAGTAATATACCAAGTGACCAAAAACAATTGGTTGATGGATGTTTGAAGATCTCAACAAAATTAATGTTCTACAGAAGATCTCAGTATATGTAAGTGCATTATATTCTTGCTGAGCAGCACTGCTTTATATCAATGCGTGAAATAAAATATCACAGAAGATTTTCTTGTGTAACAGGGCTGACTTATTACAAAAGAAACCTTAACACAATTTTATTTGTTCTGCTGAGGCAGAAAACTTCATTAGGAAGCAGAGAGTAAAAGCAGTAAAAAAGTAAAAAAGTCTTGGTATGACCTGTGAGGTCCAGAAGTGCTACCCACCTCCTGGTGCTGGATTTATGTTTGTTGAGCTCCGGTGGGCATGTCAGGTACATGGAAGATGCAGGTTCTGAACTGAGTCCAATGCCAAACACACACCATAGAACACATCTCCCCCATGCTGCCTTCTGTTTTTTAAAGTCTTTCCTCCTGAATTCCAAATAACCATTGTATTCACTTCATTCTGGATACATAGCTCTCTTATGACAGTCACTTCTTGAACACTGCAGTGAGAGCCCAATAATAACATTTAGATAGTCTTGTCTTCTCCATTGTAAGACATGACCTTGTGCTCTGTCACGTAAATGTTTTTCAGACTTTGGGCTGGAACTTCAGAATAAGTGGTTAAAACTTTCAGTAAAGAATATTTTACTTCTTTTTAATACAGTATCCTAATTAACTTAATAATCCACTAAAAACGATAACCGTCTTTCAAGGCTTTTTGAACACTAAAATTGGAAAACCATGGTTTTGGATATCAAAGAATCATAGAAATTTTTATTAATTTATGGAACAAGATTACCTATCAATGTAGAGGTTGTACCCAAACTGATTTCCTTCTACAATAGAAACAAGCCTGTGATTGATGAAAATCAAGCTACAGATGTTTGCAGGCATGTGAGTTGCTTAACAAGAGTGAGACCCTATGGGTTTACATGTCATGACTCCAGAAGACCTTGTCATTGAAGTTTTAAGCACCTTTTTCTGCCTGTTGTGTGACATGGAAGAAGCACAAAGTTCTGTTACATAACAGTACCTGATAAGATAAATTATAAGAAAATAATAAAGGATGCTTATTTTCTTATTCCTTTAATAGTTAAGACTAACTGCTAAGGATAAGTACACTTTTCTTAATATCTTAATAAAGGTTTTGTAGCAATCCCCCCAAAAAATCTTTATACTTTTAACTTTTTGAGTACAAAAAAAGGAAGAAAACTTCCACTAAATTTTCTGATAGGTGTCTCTTCAGGCTGTGTTACTGTAACATACCAGCTACAGGCTGGTCTCGTTACTCAGGAATATGAGAGATTATCTGAACTGCAGCCTCTGTGTCTGAAATGTCTCCCCATTTAAACTACAGGCAAGCAGGAATGTATAAACTTCTGTGGTCTTCTGATGGCTGAGCAGAGTGCTCAGACTAAAAGTTGCCATGCAAATTTTCATCCCATTTTAAAAAAGAGAACACTGGCCAGAACTGGAGGCGAGATGTTCAGCAGAGCTGTGCCGCAGACTTGCTGCAAGCAGCTCTGCAGAAACTCCTGCTACCACCCTGCTGCTCTGCGGATAATTTTCAGGGCTGTCGGTTGGAATCCTCATTTGCATTATTCACAGATGTCCCTGAAAAGCCATGTATCCTGAGACCATTTTTATAACACAGGATGTGAAATGAATGTTCTGTAATTTTAAATTAAACATCTGCAGGTTTTCTTAGTTATCTAGATTTCAAGAAATCCTGCTTCCATTTACAAGTTAATTCAGTTTAGTTCATTCAAATTCTACAGGAACATTAAAGATCTTTGCATCTTGCAAGAATATAAAATGCCATAAATCAAGTGCAACATACAACTTATCTCTTGCCATTTTGAAAAAGATCAGGTACTGCAGCAGAAAAATTAGAAAAAATATTTCAACACATATTCTGGTAAAATCAGAAACAGAACAGCTGTATAGTTTACAAAATTGCTATATAGATTTATTAGACTTATTTTTTATTGTCTTTGTAACAACTCTAATGTCTAAATTTCCTAGGTTGTCATTTAATTTGCATGAGTGCAGTTTCCATACGTTAAGGCAGTAAACAGGCTTAAACTTATCCTTAGTATATGGATTAAATTAATTAGAGGTGGTACACCCATGTCAGTATCTCTGGAGTAGAAAAAAACACCAGTGTCCACTTATTTTGTCTTAAATTATATATTTCAAAGGCAAGTACTCAAAAATGTCCCCTTTTTCCTTCCAGATTCACTGCTCAAACTTCTGTATTGAGATTATGCCTATTTATGCATATTTCAATAAACTTCCAATATTCATAAATATGTTGCAATGAGGTTTAAAGATTGCATTATTCATATCATTTGTAGTTATGCACAATACTTAGCAAACTAAAACTCGAGGCACATTAGTGTTGTTTTGTTATGCCAAAAAAGCGCTGGTGACTGCCCTAATTTGACTACAGGTACAAGATCCACTCATTAAAAACTAATGTCAGAATCAATTTGACTAGGAGGGCTAATGAGGGTAGAAAGATACCCCAGATGTCAACAGAAAGTCATATATATCTAACACAGTCCTTCTGAGAATTTCCCCCATCTACGATAAAGATTTTGTTTTCTAATATTGGAATAGTTGTTAGGCTGAAGAATCAGGAAAGCAGAGAAAAAGAATAGAATCTCAGACATAATCTATTTTTAATTTAATCGTATATTTAATGCTATTGTTTTTGTTTTTCTCAAATTGGTCCATCTTAGCCAGGAACTCATAACTAAGAATTGACCGAATAAAGGAAACTGATGGATGGATTTAATGTTCCTTCCACTGATTTACATTCCACAGAATTAATTATTCCGCTTTCTTTAAATCTATATTCAGAGGCAGTCATAGTTTAAGCAGACATCTACGAAAAAGAGAAGATGGAGCCCCAGCAGGTTTGTGCTGTGTTCCCAGCTCTGCTTTTTGCCTGCTGATGACCTTAAACCAGTCATCTTATCTTCGAATCAACAATTCTTATCAATAAAACAAGAATATAACAAAGTAAGTGCAGAAATTATTTCAAGAGATCACCCTGTTCATCTTTCCATTTTGAGAAAACTGTAATTATTCTTAGAAAGTCTCCAAGAGATATTTACTTAAGATGTTTTTTAACCTACAGGATTAAAAGGTTCCAAAACTTATTTTGATAGTCTGATGATGATGGAACTTATTTTCTGTTGGTAAAAGCTGTTCGAAAGTTGGTAATTAAAAAACCCGTAAAATCTTAGATGTCATAATAAAGTATATATTATACAGTTTATATTATAAAATGCTGACCCAAGTGACTACTGCTAGACATTAGAAAGATTGAAGACTTTGGAACAGAATCCCAAAGTATTCACTATCATCTGCAGACTTTAGTATCTTGCTTTTATCCTTCCTCAGTTGCTGGGAAAACTGAGGAAAATAATAAATTAGAAGACATGGTGAGTTTCAGAGCAACATCAATTTATTGTACTACAGATTGCGATCTTGGCAATCAGGCGTCACTAATCAACATCTGTTCGGGATAGGAGTATAATAATGATGGAAATGCTTTGCTCATGTCTCTGTTTGATATTTGCCTTGGGAATGTGAGAATACATTTGCATATTCTAGGAGGACCATAATGTGAATAAAGAATGGTTTTTCACTAAGCAGAGTTGTAAAATAAAGCTTAATAAGGGGAAGACATTTCCTAACCATGGTACCTATCAGCATGCAAGTGAGCTAGTCTGCTAAGGAAAGGTGTACAACTCGTGTCCAAGCTATCAAACTATCACATGTTTAATCTGAAACTTTATTACAAATCTGGCATAAATTGCCTCTCTGATGAGATATGGCATGACCTCCATCTCCTGAGAGCCCAGAATGAATTCATGGGCAGCCATATACCTTCTAATTATTGCTGTAAGAGGCTGTAATTTAGGGAGCATTACAGTTTGTGGTAGGCAGCATGAAAAATGAATCTGAGCTTTTAAACAAAAGTTAAGATAAATCAGTGTGAAATCAAAATATTGGAAAATATTAACATTGCTTTTGTAGGCAAGGATACTTGCCAATTTTCACAAAATAATTATTTTTTTCATGGTTTTTGCAATTAAAATATGCAAAATATTCTGAATACTGTGAAAAAAGAGACACAAAATTGAAAGCCAATAGTGATTGATAATTCTAGTACTGAATTTCTTGGTCACCTTTATTTAAGTCACAGTTTGATGGATACTTATCTGATATAACACTATCTGATGGTATGCAAGAATTAAACTGAAAAAATTTGCTGAAGCACTAGAGTATACCTCCTTCATTCTAATTACAGAAGCTTTATTATGAATATATGGAGAATCAATATGAAAGTACACCCCTATGTGTTATTAAATGTCAGCTTTTCTCATAAAGTAGAATTTAAGTCTCAGTTTAGTAAAGTACTTAAACATATACATAACTTTAAGGAAGAGTAGTTCCAGTGACTACATAACAAGAGGTAAGATAATCAAATTTAAATATTAAGTAAAACCTGTCCTGAGATATGTAATAATAGATTACATAGCTTGAACAGAAGATTGTTAATTGGCAATCTCTAGTCATTTTGCGAAAGAGAAAAGTACAGTTATGACTGTTACAAGAAAGTGATTTGGCCAAGGTTATTTCTATCACTAGCAGAATAGTGGAAGCATATCAGCTCCATTTGTAAGGCCTCGGTCGGTTGACCCAGTGGGCCATGACTCTTAACAAAATTATAACACAAGCACTTTATAGCTCTTTTTTTTATCATAATTTTTTGTTTTGATTTGGTTTTTGGGTGGGTTTTTTTTGTAGATTACTACATTGTGAGAAGTATATCTTACGAAAGGGCAAGAATATACAGCAGATGTAACCCTACTTTGTCTACTATATATAGAAATACAACTTCTGATTAGTGATTATGTATATTAAATATAACCCCTAAACTATGAGAGATTTTATCACTATTTCAGTAAGGACACAGGAAACCTAAATGGACTGAAGATGTAGTTAAAACAGATTTCTTGCACTTATTATCATATCCTTTGTAGCCATCTAAACTCTCAAAATCCCAGTGAGATAGAGAAATAGTGTTATCACTTGAAAAATACATAATTGTTTAATTTTCACAGAAGGCAACTAAGTTGTTTAGGCAAAAAAGAAGCAAAAAAAATCCCTGATGTCCTAGAAACTTAGGAGGAAAGGTAGATCTCTGTAATTACTCTGCTTATGCTGGACTTATGGATTTCATGGAGGAGGAATAGTACTCTATGAGACAGAGTGTCTCATTCTAAAATCAGTCAGTGAGACTGACCTCTAAAAGGACCTGTTTCTCCCAAATGAGAACAAAGCAAGCTCAAAGGGAAAACATAAAAATCTGTGCTGTATATATATTTAAATGTAGGAGTAACAACACATTCAACTTCTATTGATCAGGCCAAGATGCAATCTCAAGGTTTTTTCACAAGCACTTTCTGAAAAGCACACCCGACTTTCATTTGCATTAGAAATAGGTTTATAGATTAATTTATAGAAATGTGTACATTCATGAAGGAATTTTGAGACAGAGCAGAAAAAATTGTCCTAAATCCCAGGTAAATATCATCATCTTTGCCACAAGATGAACCCAAGACTTGTCTCCTCTCAATAAGAAGTCTGACTTTAAAAATAAAATATTGACTATACAGGCATATGTGTAAACTAGAAATTAAAAACATTGTTTTAAATGACAAAACGGATTAAAAACCCTTACTGGAATTCTGTTTCAAAGTTTTTTTCTCTTTATAGGACAAGATAAAATACATTATCATAAATACTGAAGCTATTTGGTGTTTTTGGTGAAAAACCAATGTTTCTTCCACTTCTGTAAATATTGCTAAAATGGGAAAACAAATAGAAGCAGGACCAAAAACACCTCTTTTGAAATCTGCTTTGGTTTTACAATGAGATCGGATAAACTCTGGTAAGTTCCCATGGAGGTTGTGGAAGCTACGTCATTGGAGATTTTCAGTATTTGCCTAGATGGATCCCTGAGAAACGGGATTTAACTCTGAAAGCATCCCTGCTTTGAAAAGAAGCTTGAATAGAGTGTTTTCCAGAGGTTCCTCACACCTTAAATTACTCTATGATTATTCTTATTCTGTGATTGTCCCTCTGGTGGTCACATTCAATACCTTTTAACACTTTGTAATCAAGCCAATAAATTTAAAATAACTGTAATTGAGAATCACGATTCTAATATTCTCTAAAGGTAGATTAAATCCCTGAAGAAATTTTTTTAAAAAGAGAGAGAAGCAAGACTCACGCACATAGATAAAGATGGAAAATAAAGAAAGGAGCACACAGGAAAGGAGTGAAGATGGCAGTTGGAGAGGTAAGGGTGTGCAGAATGGAAAGATACATGGATATCCTGAACATAGGGACATCCAGTTTGTGAGATTGACAACAATTTTAGTTGAAGCAAAACCAAAAAGAAAAGACAAGAAGAATAAAAAAAATAAACACTGAAATGTAAGAACCATAACAAAATTGAGGCAATGGAGATGATCTGAAGGACAAGAGCTCTCAGGTCACAGATGGATGGGCCAGTAAAGGAACCACCTAAGTGTAGCTTGACTGCCCTGGCACTTCTGGGAAGAAATGCAAACCTTATCTGGATATAATCACAAACTAGTTTGGATGTTTGAGGAGGCTGGTAGGATACTGTAAAATTTGTGCTAGGATGTTTTGGGACTAAGCCAATATACCAAACTTCTGTGATGTTTAGGGGAAGGACCAAATGCAGGTAAAGGCTTGGATCAAAGAGATTTGTGAAGGAACAAGCATGGAAAAATGAAGGAAAAGCGGATTAAAGGGAGTTAGCTCTATGTGAACAAGCTGCAGATCAGGCCAAGGTTCACCCCTGATTACCATCTGAACTATCTTATTTTCCAGGTGACCTTGCTCTCTGTTACATATGGGCTGACTTGCCAGTCAATTCAAGGATAGGCAGAGATCAGAAACCCACAAGACCAGAGCTGAGGGCTAGAAAGGAGACAGAGAATTTTGACATGGATTCAGAAAGGACTTATGATGTGGTCTAGTGTCAAGGTACTCATGGATACACATACATTTGTGGATCAGGAGACTGAGGATGTGTACATGTCAGAAATCCTGATCAACCAGAGCAGAGAAATAAGGTTAGCTGTCTGTTTTGTCCATGTCTGTGCAAGTGTTATAGGTGTTTATGTAGGTTACAATAAAGGCACTGCTCCCTGTCTGTGTTAGTCTGTGCAGCTGGACATGTGTATATTGCCCATCTTGGTACCTCTAAGGTACAGTCTCAGCCTTGCTTCTGTCCAAACCTGCAAACACAAAGAGTCACGTGGAGAAAGCCCTCGGGTCTTAGAAGCACTCAGATTTGTGTTCCTTTAAAAACAGTACTGTAAAATAGTAGGAAGATTTTTTTCTTTTTTTTCACTAATGCAAACTTCTGATAGAAAGCTTTACAGCCTTTAAAAAGCAGTAGCATACATGCTTTGTATATTCTGGTAGTCTTGCCCACATCTCTGAGACCTGACATTTTCACATTGTGGTCTACAGTGGCAACAACAACTTACCTTTCTCCTGTTAACAAGACACCTGAGTGACACCACTTGCAGGCTGAATCAATATTAAAGTTGCTTCTGTTAGCAAGAAAACACACTTCAATGACTGCTAAAACTAATACAGCTTGCCTTCCTCATGACTTGTCTGCTATATTCCTATATTTCTTCTAAGATGTTTCAAACGTCACACATTTTCTTAAGAACATACGTACTTCAATATCTCCAAATTTATCCTGGAGTCCAGCACATCTAGTGGCTTCTGTCATCATGTGGGCCCCATGCTGACACAGAATTGGATTAATGCTGATTTTCTATATGGACATTGCCAAACGTATATATGTATACGGTTGATTCACACTACTTGTTATTCAATGGGACCAGGAGACAATCTCCTATTTGATTGTTAGTTTTCTTGAATTTATAAAAATAGGTATCTTAATGAACTCTGACTTTCTATTAAATTTATTTGAAAATTATTAAAGAGCTCAAAAACTGGTGAGGGAGAAGGAAAAGGAGATAAAAAGGCTGACTTGGACAAAAAATTACATGGGTTTTTTTGGGGGGTTGTGGGGTTTTTTTTGTTAGGTCGTTCTTTTATACAATATTGTTTACAGATTAAAAATTTCCACAAATGAGGTATTCTTTCAGTTTCAAGTATCATGTCAGGTCTCTCTTCCCAAAAATTTTAGAATCAGATATATCTCAGCAAATGTTGTTTTTACATGTGCCATTTCATAAGCAAGTTTTTTCATAACTGTAAATTCACCTAGACTCGTCTTACCCTTAGAATGACATGAAGTTTTTAACCACTGATTTGTACAGCAAGAGAGTGTCTGCTTTCTCTTTCTAGTGTTCAGGAATTCATCCAGCCTAACTTATTCATCTGGTATAGTGTCCTTGTATGCACTGACTTTTGAGATAAGAGCTGAATTAAATTTCTGAGCAGAGGAAGGGAACTCTGTGGTTTTTATGCTGTACTTTCCAGGGCAGCATTGCAAGTTATTATTTAGGGGCATCACAAGTCAGAATAACTCACAACTCATGGACTCATGTGAATTCACAAACGCTGCCAGACAAGCTTACACAAAAAATTAGCGATGCCATAAACTTTGCTAACAAAGCACTGATCTGCTCCTAGTTACATTCAGATATTCTGTTTTTGGTACAACACCTACTATCAGAAGTTAATGAGTTTGAACCTACGTATTGAAATATATTGATGCAGTCACAGGAGATGCTATTACACTGTTATTTTTTAATTTGTGTCTCCAGTAGATGAGAAAATGTTTACCTTCTTCATATATGAAAGGGGTGCATTTTATTTGTTAGTATATACATTAAGCAAAATTTGGAAAGAGGCTGTGGAATATAGTAACTTGCTTTGCTAACTCCATCAGGAAACAATATTGAAACAATCCCTTATGACTGCAAATCAAATGTGCTGGAAGAGGGCATGGCTGCCTGAGTTCTCAGGTATGCATGCAGATAAGAAAGTAAGTCACATTTCAAACATAACTGGAAAACCTAACCCACTCAGTATCTACTGAAGGGACAACACATGGTAAAAAAAGCCAAAACAATCTGAGAGGTTTCTGGAGTACATTGATATGTAAAGTTCCTAACACAGATGATCAAGGAGCTGATGAGGAGAGGTGCTCTACAAGACCGTGCCTTCTTTGCTTTGGTCTGTACTGGTAAGACCAGTCTTCTGGAGGGAAAGTCTGGAGCAAGGTAGACTTACCTTTGTTGAAGAAAGATGAGGTTAGGAAAGATTTAAATCAATAGGACTTGAATAATCCGGGGAACCCCAGTAGGATGTGTGCACAAGTGCTGATGGAGCTGGCCAGTGGCATTGCAAAGCTACTTTTGACTATCTTTGAAAGGTCATGACAAATGGAGAAGGTTCCTGAAAACTGGAAGAAAGCAAATATCAACCTGTCTCTTACCTCCAAGACTCTGCATGGAACCAATTGCATGGAGGTCACTCACTCATTTCCCTCTGATCTACACAGAAAACACAACCTCCTATGAAAGAGGAGAGTCAAGAGAAAGATCTCTCTGGTGCTCATTCCAAGGAACGCTGTTAGCAATTTGAAAGGAATTTTGATGCGCACAGCTGCAATAAAATCATTATATCCATTTTGCATTGTCCATATTGCAATTATTCAGTATGCAGAGAAACCTGCCAAGAGGTAATGAGGTGACCTTCAAGGTCTTCATCTTCATTACAACAGAACCTTCCAGTTTTCACCCACACGTTCAAATGCACAGCTTTACATGGAGGTATTTTCTTTAAAATAATCCCACAGCCAAAGGCAGGGGTGTAGGTGTGTGTATGTGGTGGGGGGTAGAGGGTGGTTTGTAGATTTTTTTTGTTTTATTTTCTCTTAGAGGTTCTCTTCCATCATAATTCACTCTACAGAGGAACTCTAGAATGACTAAATGTACAGTGAAGCTAGCAAATGGTGTAATGCAACATACGCGCAAAAGCATTTTGTCAAGAAATCAGATTCTGCTCCTGAGCTACTCAAAGAGGTAGAGTGATGGTCTCTATACAGTTAGACAGTTCTTTGTTGCAGTCATCAGACCTACGTGGTACAGGGCCAGTCAAAAAATTAGTGGAAATATTTCTATAGAAAATGTCAAATGATTTCCCTTCTCCCTCATGCAGGCTGCAGCAAAGCTCATTTACCATCCAAAAAAACCCCCAAAACCAAAACCAAACCAAAAAAAACCCACAAAAGACACAAACAAGCAAATTTAAAGCCATACGATTGTATTAGCACTGTATTATTATGCCATTGCATACATAATTTAATTAACCATGCTGCAGCCTAAGGTTGCCTGGTACATAACAAAGTTAGGCAGCTTCAGAATTTCCGAGTCCCTAGGTATTGTATTCACCAAGACTAAAACAATTCACTTGTCTGAGAGAATCATATGCCATAGCAGATGCTAAGTAGGTATTCAAAGGGATTATTACAGCAGATAGTGTAAAGGGGAAAAAAACAAAAAGGGAAAGGGAAAATTTGCACCAGGGAAAGAAATTTGTCATTTTTTGCAGAATGCCTGTTACTGTTCAGAGAGTTTAGCATTTCACTTGCTGCTTTTTGTGCATCTTACCAAGTGCGAATCCTTCTAAATAAATTTTGTTAAGTAGCCTTTTATACTGTCTCAGAAATCCTCCAAACAAAACAAAGATAAACATTTGCTTTGGGAAACAAATAAGATGCCAAGAAACTTTCCAAAACTGACTTTTTGGTTCTCATTAGTGAGAATTTTTTAGGTTATATCTTGAAACATTAAGCAAGAATTTTATATGATAGAGAATCCTTTGTAACAGATATTACAGTTTTATTGACATGTATTCCAGAGGAATTTTTTTTTCTCTTTATGGGAAAACACCACGACCTCTTTCTTTCTTAGCAGGAAAATACCACCTGAAATATTTTACCAGCAAGAACTCATGGTTTAACTATTCTTAAGAATTAAAAAATAAATTTAAAAAATCGTTTATCAAAGAGAAAAGCCATGATTAAGCAACGATAGTAGAATCAGCATTTAAAATTTAAATTTAAATTTAAAACCCAACCAACCAAGCAACGAAATAAAAACAACCAACCAAACACACCACACACACAAACAAACCTCCAAAAACACTACCCAAACCGATCCTGCATTTTCACCTTGCTAGTTTTAATAATTTCCATTTTTCTGGTGGCACTATGCTGTCACCTACTGGTTACAGACACACTTTTTAAAGTATTGTCATTTGAAATAAAATAAGAAGCAATACAGTTTGCCTTGGAGGATCTGGAACAACTATTCAGCTAGTGCAAATTAATAAAATTTTCTTTAAAGTTAGTGGAATTTGGATGGTTTACAGTAACTGAGTGGCTACTCCTGGCTCCAAGAAGGAAGCTTTGGTCTCCTTTACCACTAAAGCCCTTGCAGGGCATCTTGTTAAAATACATCGTTGGTAAAATCTTTCGCATTCAAATGGCTCCCATCCACAGGTTTTTTCCTTCTGTGAATCACTGTTGCCTTGATGCATGGAAAAAAAGTCCATCTTGGTACTGTTACTGAAGTGCTGGCTCTAGTCACCAACAGCAGGGCTAAAATCTCTGCACACACCTTTCACGGTTACCTCACTATTTTGCCAACCACCTTTTTTATTTGTGTGTTCTCTACTATGTAGGATCATACTGACTGGCTGTCATCTGCCTATTTCAGCCCTGGAATGCAGCCAGAAGCTGTCCTTGGGTTCATCTCTTAGGGTGATCACATACTGGTGCCATATGTTTCTGATTACCAGGCAGTTGTGCCTTGTGTTCAACATGGTCCTGTACTGACAGTCTGAACTTACTGCTTCTCTTGAAAAAGGAATGTGAATCAGCCCATATAAATTCCAGTGGCTCCAGTGTTTACATGTGCATGAGACTCCTTGAGAAAGGCAAGGGGAATGGGTTCTGTCAAAACTCCAGACTATGGCTATAGAAAACAAAAATATTGTTGGGCAGCCAATAATAGGTGAATATGTAAGGAGTTTGCAGCTACTCTGAGAAGTCTAATCATGTATTTACTATACATGATCCTGCTCAGCTACTGTACATTGGGATCCACATCTCTGACAAATTGCCACTGCTAGGAAATAAACTTGATGAGACATATCCTGAAGTCACCTTATGGAATTACAAGTGTCCATCCTCCTATCTTCATATAATCCCAGAATAATTTGGGTTAAAAGGGACCTTAAAGATTATTTAGTTCCAACATCCTTGTCATGGGCTGGGATGCCTTCTATTAGACCAGGTTGCTCAAAGTCCCATCCAGCCTGGCTTTGAAAACTGCCTGAATGCAGCACCCACAGCTTCTCTGGGCAACTTGTTTTAGTGTCTCACCACCCTCACAGTACAGAATTTCTTCCAAATATTCAATATAGACATACTGTCTTTCAGCTTAAAGTCATCTCCTGGACTTTTGGCCCATCCCTTATTACTGAAGTCACTCTTTCCTCCCATTATATGTTTCTCAAAATCACATCTATACTGGAAAGGAGGAAAGGGACATTCTTTTTTCCTTTTATGTTACAAATATACATCTATCACTAGAGATTTATTTTTTTTTTAATCCCCTTATGCACTTCCCTACTACAGAGTTCATCCTCTTCTTGGCTTTCTGGGCATTTCTCTAGGCAGATGTTTTCCAATTGTCCCATATTGATGGCAGTGCCACACATGGAGACTGGCTGAAGAAACAGCATTTTCAACAGCAGCAGGGTAAAAAAGATGCAGTATTAGAATAGTTTATCCAGGTTTCAGCTTCATTAACATGAAAAGCTTTGAGGTAACACAAGATACTAGGTACCCCTGCCAAGTCTCGCAAATTTCCAAAAGGAATACTTAAGGCATTAAAATAATTCATCTCCCTTTACACTGCTAAAAAATTTTATTTATTTTTCAGCGCACTTTATGTTACTCCTTAGGTGTTATAAAAGAAAGCTAAAGCCCAAAATAGAGCTGTAATCTGCACAGAAATGGCATGGTAGTGATTCTCGTTCATCAGCCAATACCTGTTGTTCACTACCTTTTTTTGACCATCTGCTATATAATTTCCTAATTTACACATTCAAACAGAAGATGACTCTGGTTTTGGAGATGTACCTTCAGGTACAATTCCTTTAAACAGTGACAAAAATGTACATACATTTGTAACCATTTTTGGATAGAACAGCAGGGCTTAAATACTGCCTGCATGTTCAGTATCTGAAGGAAGAAAAGGGACACGGCTTGTGGCTTGATGTATAACAGTTTATCCCACCTTTCAAGTGTGTACAATGGGTGGACGCTTGGAAAAGAAGAAGGAGAAAAAATCTGGAGAGCAGAAGGTGATCAAAGCAGATGAGGAGTTAGTTGCTTTGCCTGGACAAATAAGAGAATTCTTGGGTGACGACCATGCTCTAAACTGTGTATGGGGTGTAGCCCTACTCATATCATTGCAATACATTAAAAAAAAAAAAAAAAGAAAAGTGGCAAGTCTGCTATTCCCTTTCCATAATTCACCTTTATGACACATTTCTTTGTTAAAAACTTCATAAAATATTTCCTGATCTTGAAATTGGGCTATTCCTTTTATCTTCCTTGTCTATTCTTCAAGAGTAATAAGAAATCAAGCATTTTGCAAAACAAAGGTTAAGAAAAAAGGGAGAACTGAGGGAGAAAAACAACTACTGACAAGAAGTGCTTGACAGGTTAAGTCCAGATCTCTGAAGAGAAGTAGACTCTTCCATAGTATCAATGGAGGAAGTGATTTGAACCACTGATTATACATGGTTTTGTACTTTTTTTTTCCATTTCTTTTCTCAGATCATCTACAATGAAGAGCCTGTCACAATTAATAGCAACGATGAAGAACCTGGTCACAATTAATAGTAATGACAAAGAGACAGTTTGAATATGAAAGGATTAGTTTTTGGTGTGGTTAAATATGTTGGATGATTTCAGAACAATTGTTATGGGTGTATTTAACGGTCTTAGCTGATGGTATCTCAGCACTTTTGATAATTTGGCAAGTATAGGATAACCACTGGAGAAGGAAAAGGATAAGTATGATCACTAACTTCAAAAAGAGGAGAAAACAGAAAAAATAAAATGTAAAACTCTTAGTTAACCTTCATCATGGCGAGGCTTCGCGAACGAAGGTTTGGGAAGGCTCTATCCACATTTGCTACAGGCACGAGTTAACCTTCAATTCACATGAAATAATTGCATAAAGAGAATTTCCATGTTGTTTTAATGATGCCTGGAATGGAAGCCAAGCATGAGGTTCATGAATGACTTCAAGACAAATCAGAAAGCCCAGCTATGAAAAGCCATTAACAAGTTTCAATTGCATTACCACAGTTATGTCCTAAGGTAAGCATATCTGGCTATATATACCTCCATAATGGCACTTAGTGCTATGGTCTAGTAACCACGACAGTGTTGGATCAAGGGTTGGACTTGATGATCTCGGAGGCCTTTTCCAACCTGGCTGATTCTATGATTCTATGGTTCCATGATTCTATAAAATAGCTAACCTTTAAGTGAATAAAATCTCAATGCTGTCCAAATTCTACCCATGACTTTGGGAATGTAACACCTACTTATTCTCTATATTCTCTGCTTGGATCTTTGCAAGAGAAGGTCCTAGCAGGTTATTTAGCAGTTCTTAACTTCTGCTTATCAGAAGGAAAGATCTCTATGCATCAGCATTTTACATCTGTCAAATAATCTCAGAATGCCTTAAGAACATGATATAGCAATATTTGCATCAGAAATTAACATCCTAGCAAAGGAATAATGAAAACAGTATTTCCATCTTCATACCATCTCTTATGCATACAAAATAAAATTACATCAATCAATCAATCAATCAATCAATCAAATACCTTATAACAGAAAAGGTAAAGAGTTATTATTTTATTAAAAATACAATACATGTTATCAATTATATTTACAGAAAACTAAAAATAGTTGAAGGGCAATGTATGGTCAATTCATACTCACAAATTCTGCTAACCAAACCAGATCTATAAATAATGGTATATGTGATATAAAGTCTCTATCCTCCTCTGTCAGATGACAACAGTTAAAGATTACCACAACTCACTGGGTTGGGTTGAATCTGAATAAAAAATTGAAAACTCACACCGAATTGTATTTTGTGCAAATGTTTTACAGTGATGGACTTCAAATTTCAAAACAGACCCTGTATCTTGGACAGACATAGATCCATTGTCTTTATATACTTTACCAACATTTCTTTAAATGGAATGTCAATTTTCTGCATACAGTACCAGGTTGCAATGGTGGATTATTTTACAGCATCTATTTCCCTGCCACATAATTTCTAATGGGGTTATATCAAACTCCCCTAACAAGGGGAAAAAAACTATTCTTATTGCTGATTTTCAGATGTCTATTTGAAGCTCCAGACAGCAAAATGCTAAATGCAGTGAAACAGTCAGTAAATGCAAAATTTTTCTTCAAGTGCCCTGTTCCTGGAGCAGAGTCTCTGGAGTATCAGTCACTCAAACTCCCTAAACTAGAAATGTGAAATTCCCTATAACAGAGTTCACTGTCCCCTCAATACTCAAGGTACCCAAAATACCATCAGAAAACCACCTTACTTATGGTACAGCTAAAATCTAAAGCTGTTCAATAGGGAAACGTTAAAACAAACAAACAAACAGGACCTAAATACCAATTTTTGAGCCATAATCTGATCAAATTATTCAACTTCATGGAAGAAGTACTGGATGAAGTACTGCAGTTTCTTTCACTGAGGAACTCAAAACTAGATCAACCTTAATGGGTACTTCTGGCTTTTATAGTCCATAAATCTGTTACATGAGGCAAAAATGTTTTAGTTCACATCACCTGATAAAATATTGAAGTCCTTTCTATTTGCTCAGCAACTTTGGAACAGGAGTTTTTGTGAGAGATATGAAAGATAAATGGATTTTTACTGAGGTGATGACCAGGTTTAAAACTAAAAAAAATGTTTATGCTAGAGAAAGGTAGTATGAATCAGGGTTTAGCCTTTAAAGTGTTAAGCTCAACTTTCTGTTTATAAGGAATATAAAACTTTCATTTTGAAATTATGTCATACTGGGAAAAAAAACAAGGGAAGAAAAGACAGCATTTAATAATTTATAAACTATTTTAAAAGTAACTGGTAAGAAGACATGAATCTTTAAGAAAGAAAGTGAAGAAATTTGCCACTGAAGAGCTGTAAAACTGTTATAATAATTAGTCTGAAAAGCTTTAGTATAGAAAATAATGCATCTATGAAGAGGATGCTCTTTCCTGATGTCAAATGGGGCTGAAAAATCCAAACATCTTCAGCACTGTATTGTCAAGTAAGCAAAAAGATCAGAAATGTTGAATTACTGAGAGCGGGTCACTGAGAGAAATGGTGAACACTTTGTTGGACTGACCCAAAACCAAGACTTTGGATTAACAAAATGTATTGAGGGTTGAAATTTGAGAAGGCTTTAGACAAGATGAAAGCGGAAGATAGGGAGGGTAGCCCATAATGGACCATACTGAGAAGCAAAGATCCAAGGTACAGTTTCTATAGTACCTGATCAAGAGTAGGACTTGTTTTTGGAAACATGCAAAATCTCATGTGAACTCTATAATCTGGGATATATTCTGGTTCTTCCACATGGCAGATATTCTGCTCTTGATTTCAGAATGGAAAAATTTATCCAAACACCCCTCCCTCCCCCAAAGTATCCAGTCCAAGAAGTCTATTTTCTTCCTCTCTGTAGAGTAGTCTGAACAATCCTTTCTTGACAAAATAGCTTGAATAAGAACAGATGATATGTTAAGCCTGTGAGTGTACACAACATATATGAATGTAATATCTGAAAGTGCCTGACAAGGCCTTTTGCCCAAAACTGATAACACTGAGAGGAAATTAAAATGACAAAGTTTGTGTAAATCAACCACTAATCATATTAAAACAGATTACCAAAAGTCTTTTCAAGCAAAAAATTAGTCTACTTGATACCTAAAAGGAGCATGAAAATGTGTGACTGTGGAAAGATAAACTGGAGTATAAACAGAGTGGCAGTCAAGACTAACACTTCCAGATGTGACATTGGTATCACAACCTCCACCCAAGGACTGTTGGAGTATCGTCCCTATCAGATGGCATGAAGAAACTGCATTCTACTGGTGGGCTGACAGTGTTAGGACAATAAGTAGGGACCCATACCTGGAGGGGCTTTCTTATTAGAGGGTAACTCAGCAGACTGTTGGAGCAGCACAGGTGCATGTGAACATGGAGATCCCTCAACACCTACAGAAGGGATGAGCAAGTAGGAGCTGCAGTTCCGATGTTTGCCTGCAACCTGCACTTTTGGTGGGGTAGTGTGCAAATAACTGTGAGTGTGTAATTAAAAATTATGGGGATTAATTACAGAATGATGTTTTGAAATCTGTAAGTGCTCATTAATACTTTTTAAGTATCTGTTGAAATTATTTATCTGTTGTATTGCTGATACTACTCCTGAATATATGGTTCACTGATTGCCAATTAATTACATGTTGCTAATATATCACTACAGAACTTTAATCCTGATTTAATACAAACCACAGGAGTTGAGCACTTTTGACTGTATCACTAATATTCGAAGTGCACAGAGCAGTCAGTGCTATGACAGTCTTAACAATCTGCTTTTCCCACAGCTGCAGTTTTGATGTCTTCCAGGACATTAAATGTACTTTTCTTCGCTGTTAAAAAAAGTGACTGTTGGTTTTCTTGCCTACCTTAAGCCCTTTGGCGAGCTCCTTTAAATCAGAAACAGGTATTTGAGCCCATTCTGAAAGTCATAACATCCTAAACTAGATTTTGTTTGGTCTTTTTCTTCCTTTCAAATGGTGCAACACAAAATAAGATGTTGGGAAATTCAGACACCTGTACAAGCAGTGTGCAGTTTGCCATAACATTAGAAGAGTTAACCCACTTCGGCAGGCAATGTAGTACATGTTTTCGTCTGATAATTATTCTTCACATAGTTACCACCATCTTCTCTTTCAGAGTATGAATGGGGTTCCACTTCCAGCAATGTTTGCACTAGTCAAGAATAAACATACTTATCTGGAGACATGCTGAATACCTGTATCTCTTTCAAAGGATCTGTGGGAACTCAATATTATAGGAAGAGAGGACTCTTCTTTAAGATATTGACTTAAGCTAATCAAGTTCATTGAAAGTATTGTCTATAATTTTCTATCTGCTACAGATCAAAGGTGCTGCTGTTTTAAAAAATATTGCCACTGGAGTCCATGTATTTGTTTAAATCTGTTGGCTTGGGCCAAACTGATAGTCTGTTGTTCTGACATCCTACTATTTTTCTGGGATTAAAATAGAAAGATGTAGATCTGTGCATTAAGAAATGGCAGCTTTCTGACAACAGTTTTTATTCTCTGCACCAGACTTATTACACTCAGCACTTCTCGTGGAAAAGAGCAGATGGTCAAAGGGTTGATGCACAGAGACCTGACACTATTTGGTAAAATCTCTGAATTAATAAAATCTTAATATTCTTCAGTGAATTTAATGCTCTGATAACAATATTACTTCTACTGGTTTTTTTTGTTCAATTGAGTGTCATCATTGGTCTAATATCAAATCTCTGAGTTAGTAACAATTTAGCTGGACTACCAGGACTGGGACTAAAATATGAAATGGACATCTTCTTGCACTTATGAATATCAAAGATTGGAGTTTGCCCTTGCCATTCCCTGTGTTTTTCTCCCTGACTTAACAAACTCGGACTATTAAAGCAGCAAAAGCATTGTGACCTCAAGTGAACTATCTGTGAAGAAGCCACATGTCAGGAAGTGTGAAGACAGCAGTGTACATCAGTCTCACAACTGCTTTGTTAGCTTCTTACTTTAACTGATAGTAGTTACCATATCACATATCCAGCCAGGTTACATTACAGGATACAATTAAGTACTGGTTCTCTCTCCTCTGTAAAACTGAAACATAAGGCACTACAGAAAGAGGACTGAAGGATTTATGTTGTTATATTTTAAATTTATCATATAAATACCATCTGTTCATATTTCTTATTCTCATAATTTTTATTATCATTACTGTAGTTATCCATGAAACTTAAAAAAAAAAAAAAAAGATAATTCCATGCATGTTCAATTTTATCTTTGACCTATCTAAGAAATGTATTAATTTGGGGAAAAAATATTAATGGACACTCTAGAAACATGATCTACCTCTGTATTTAACATTAATTCTTGACACACTATTGAAATGTTAAGACTGAGAGAATCATGACGGTTCTAATACAATATACAAGCTATTTTGAAAAATAAAATGTTTTGTGTTAAACTCATGCCGTACTCTTTGGAGCATATTCAGCTGCAAATTATTAAAAATAAACTCATTATGCATCACAGATTATGAAGCTGATGTCATTGTGGAGTCATATCCCCTGAACAGGCATCTATCCTCTCCTTTCATGGCCGCTATTTTTTCATCCCAGATCTGGAGTTGCTCTGTAGTGAGACATAATTGTACTTTGTTGAGGTTGCCCTGCAACTGTGCAACCTGCTGTTCCTTGGCACCCAATGTGTCTTTCAACATGACGTTTGATGAAAGACTAAATCAGTTGTCACAGTCACGTATGTGAGGGGAAGAGTTACAGGTGACTAGTTTATACTCCTACCAGATTATTCTGCAATTTTAGGCTAATGGAGTGATCCACTATGTAGTCCGGTAAATGAGATTTGTTTTTCAATTACTAGCAAAAGGCCGTACAGTTTGTCTTGACCTTGCAGTGCAGGTTCTCAGGACTTTGTGAGATAGTCTTTGTCTTAACTGTTTTCAACTTGTTTTAACTACTGCACCAGCTATTTAGCTGTCAGGTTTAAGCATGTTTGGTTTTAGTTCACACTGATAATAAGGAGCTTATCTGTGTAGATTGAATTATCTATGATGCTAGACTAAGCTGTGGTTTTCAAGACCATAAACTCAAGACATTGCCAAAGGTTTCAGACTGTTATTACAAATCACAGTAGTCAACCAGTAGCCCCTACAGGAGCACAGACTTATTAAACTGGCTTAGATATAACAAAGAGAACAAAAACCTGATTAACTGAGAGAAAGCTCACATATGCAGAATGTGGTCATTATGTGTTCATAGTCCATCACTATGAACTAGTCACTGAATAAATCAGAATTCAGAGGATACAGAAGTGGATTGGATCTTCTTTCTTGTCTATATCGAGATATTACTTCTGCACAACACAGAGTAGATGCTGCCCCATCCTGGGCAGCAATTCTTCTAAGAATGTTGAGGAGATGGCAACCTGTACTGGAACAAGCAGGAGCTGCACTGGGTTCACTGGAGCTTGCAGGTGTTTCTAGAGTTCATTAAAAAACTTGTGGAAGTGCCAACTAAAGAGAGGTGGAAGGAACAAAAAAAAAGTAGCAAAGTGTATTAAGCTCGATCAGAAAAATGAACTTTTGTTCTTGAGTAAAAATGGCCACAACCAGAAACATTTGTAGTTGCAGTTTCTCTGTTTTAAACTCACATTTATTTTACTATGCACTGAGTCCCATATAATTAATAACTTTCTCCTTTTTCATTTTTTTTTCTATTTTTTTCAAAAACAAAGATTAAAAAGCTACTTAAATACAAGGTGCACAGCTCTTATCTCTGTGCCTTAATAAAGGAAAAGCAGTCATCTGAAGTACAGCACAAACCAGTGAAACTGACTTCAGTAGCCCATAAGATAGCAGAAAACTTTCTGACGAGATAATGATTACACACAAGGTAATGTGTAATGACTAAAAAATAGCCTTGACAAAAGCTGCTTGTACAGACTTACTGAATAACATTGGATAATTACGATATTGTTGAAATATATTTTGTTTAATATTTTGATAAATGAAATCTAGTACATTTAAACTCTTTAAAAGGAGTTAACAGAAAAAATATATTTATTAGGAAAGCACAAAATGAAACTTTTAGTAATATAAAGAGCCAGTTGCAAAGAAGACTAGAAAAATGATGTTGAAATGGTAACTTTGGTAAAAGGGAGATTACCAAAGAAGCTCTCAAGGATAATTTTTTTTCTGGTGATACGAGTATAATATGCCAGAATTACAATAAAATTTGCAGATGATGACAACCTGTGTATCAGTATTTCTCTGTAAGAGAAAAAATGGCAGTGATACAGAAAATGTTGAGGCTTGAGTGTTAGTTTGGTGTGAGAACTCATTTAATTAAATTTGTACTTGAAATCAAAGAGAGATTTACATCCAATGGAATATGAAATTGAAACACATCACTTCTTTCTACAGTGTACAGAACCAATCGAGTCCATTGCACATCACACATCAAAAAAGCGGGAAAAAAGTAGCATTTGTATTTTAAGGTTTTACAACTGCAACCCCAGCAATAATCCCTCATTAGCACTAAGCATCAGACTCTAAAACTTCCAATCAGTGATAGACTGTTTGGGTCATTAATAACCTGCAGATTGTAAGAAATGTAAGCACCTGTTCTTGTATAGTTCAATTTAAGTTTATGGTTTAAGACTAGCACAATTGCAACAAATTACACAATGAATAAAAAAAAAAATTAAATGTGGTTTTGCTTCTTGTTGTACTCTGACATGAAATCAAAATTTGCTTTCCTTCCCCCTGCCCCCCCCCCCGCATAAATGCAGACACTTCTCAAAGAAGAGGAAGAAAATATTTGTTGATCTACAAGGATCATCACAACAAAATAAAAGTCTCTGGAAGGAAGGAAGGAAGAGTATACAATATCATTGGATTCAATGGCCTAATCAACCTTCCTGGGTTATCCCTAGAGCATAAAGGAGAGTGGAACTCCTGTCCTAACTCTGCAATAAAAATATAAACTCAGTTTTATTGCTTCATGTTATCAAGGTACAGTTTTTTATGTGGAGCGTCTGTTCCACAGGCTGAGGCAAAAGTTAATCCTTTCCTGTCTTGAACCAGGACTTTAGTTCCCAGTTTCAGTTCACTCTTCTTTTCCTCTTCTATTTAATTTTGAATTTCTCTTCAAATATCTAATAATGTATTTCTAACTCTGAAATTTTCTGGGGTTTTTGTCTGGCTAGACATAGATAGGACAGCATTCCACCTATGTCTTACCCTTTCTGCATTCAAATGAAACATCCAGACAGTTAATTATATACTAGCTCCTATAGTTTCCTTGCTCCATCTCCTGTGGTTTTAGTCCAAATTAGGCAGTGCCCCAAGTGCGTAGACATGACATCTGGGAGAATTCCAAGGGAACTAGCCATAAAGGTAACTCTGAAAATGGTTTTAAACTGGATTCTAGCAATTTCAGATCCATGGAAAGGAGTTAATATTTATCAGCTCTTCAGTTCCTGCATTGCACTGTGCTCTGACTTCATATTTCTTGTGCTGCTCCTCTCATTTTCTCCTTATCGATCTCAGTGAAATAACATGAAAGGCAAAAGGGTAGGGACCCTTCATAGCCATTTCCATTTCCTCTCTTTTTTTTTAATCTCAGAGTACTTGGTTTCTCATGATTCTTATTCCCCGTCCTGTTGCTCATCTTTGTAAAGTAAACATAAAAATACCAAACACTTGAATATAACATCTACCAGATAAAGGAAAAAGCAAACATATCCCTTCACATCCCTGTAGTATGCGATTCCACACCACTGCGGTTAATTGCAAGATTTACATCTTAAATTCAAATTTTTAATTACAAGTTAAAAGATGTTTATCCAAATTATCGTCCTTGAACTGTGCCATACTCAGGCTGGCAATGTTGTAAGATTTAATCACTGATAAAATTTTTTGTATTTTTTTTTTTAGTAACAGCTGGAATTAACAAAAATAGCATCTCCTACCAACTTATTTTCAGGTGTTGTTCTGCCCAGATATTGAATAAAAAGATATTACATTTCTGTATCAGCTTAAAACCTTCGTTTTAAATACAGTTCTAAACCTGGAAAAAACTACTGATTTTTATTTTCTTTGCATTTATTTTTATTTGTTTAAACAAGACAACGGAAACAAACTCTTAACACCATAGGGGTATAGGAGACGTTCCATTGACAGAAAATCCAGGGAATGTGGACTTCATATTTCTCAATCCAGTGCAGGAGATGGCACATGACAATGCAAGTTAAGAGGCACTGGAGCATACAATCACACAGCTCTCTCCTCATATGAAAGTGCCTGGGTTGGGCACTCAGGAAAAAGCTTCCAGTAACCCCTCTTGTATGCGTGTCTCAGTGCAGGACACCAGCTTCTATTTAGAGCTCTGTTGTTATCATCAGTGGACTACCCCATGCAATGTCTACTGCAACATGGAGCAGGACAGACACTGACATGCATGCAAAAAAACCCAACACTATATATTTGGATCTCTAGAGCATTCAGTACTCTCATAAAAAACTGCAGGTGACATCACCTCACACCTGTTTTGTCATTTAAAGTAGGAAAATTAGGATACTAGCTGTCAATATAAAACCTGAAAAAAGCATGAAAATTAGGAAACTAATTGTCAATGTAAAACCTGAACTCTGATCCACTTATTAAATGGCTTTTTTTGAAACTAAAATAATTCTCATTTGGTAGTACCTTGCATGGTTGTGTGTGTGTACATATACACTAGATTATATCTACATGTATATAATATTCAGTACAAACTGTTTGGCATTAGTGTGAGAACCAGTAACTAAGAGAATCACTGGATAAACTAACTGTAAAATGTTACGTAAGATGAGACATATGCATAATACTTGAAAGGTGCTATATTATAACCATTATTATGTAAATTATTTCTAAGATGTGAAGATCCAGTTAAACTAATTTTAGTGGGATAATATCATAGTTTCCAATGCCCTTAAAAGTTCAGGAGAATTTATGGAAAAGTTGATTCTTGTGGCAATGAGGATCTCACAACTTTGAGAGAGAGGAAGGGTGAGGATGGGATATGAAAGAAATTTTTATTCAATTTAACTACAATAGTCATATGTAAAAGTATGAAAATTCTTCTTCTTTCAATCACAGCCCAATATTTTCAAATGAAGTGTTATGCTTTTTCCTTTTGAGCTCACTTTATTTGAGCAAAGATTTTGCTTGTTAGGTTCCAAGTTTTTAAAAAAAATGCATTCCACTAATTTATTTGCAATTGAATGGAAAACTTCCTACAAAACTGCAGTGTATCAACCCAGAACAAACAACACATCAAAATCCATAAATATGGCATGATCCCAGTAATGAAAAATGAGTTTTGCAACAGCCTGTAATTAGCATAGGAATGACAGGCACATTCTAAACCTTTCCCAACATATGGCTGACTATTGAAGAGCTGTGACAGCAATGCATCAACAAGCCTATCCATCTTACTGTTGTTCTACATCCTGGTTGCCTCTCAGTCGTTCTTAACAGGCCATTCAGTAATTTGGTGGAAACCTCATCACACAAGAGCAGTTATAAGGTTCCACCCTTTTTGAGAAGAAAAATCAAAAGAATCATCACTTAAAAGGAATGTTGAGATTCCAGATAAGCACCTTAAAATATTTTGTATTTCCAACCTGCAATCTCTTCAACCTTATAATTGTTTGGTGGGAATTTTCAAATGTCTGTAATAATGAGTATAAATTTGGCCAATAATTCTATAACAAAAATGTGGAGGAGGGGAAAGATAGAAGACTTGTACAAAATACGTCAAAGGAAGGTGACTCTGGACTTCTACAAGTTCCATATATTTGTAAACCTGTTTCCCCAGAAGCATCTAAATCCCCAAAATATGAAAATGGTTATTAATATCTTGCATTATGGTAGTAACTTAAAGCTTTCCCATGGGGAAAGAAGAAAATTCATTGTTTAGCACATTGCCTAGAAAGACAGTTGGGAAGCTCTGAATGAACCAAACAAACAACAGCTAGTAAAAAACCACAATCACTATTATTACCTATTCAGAAAAGGAAAACATTCCTACTCCTACAGGAGTAGGAATGGTCATTGATCTTTGTGTTAATAGTTACAGGAATAATCATATCCTGCTATCAGCACTCAAATTTTTGTTTATGTAACAGCTAAATAGGATTTTTTTGCAATGGTCTCAGAAGATGGAGATGAAACATGATACTGAACAAGAATCTCTAAGTCTATGTACTCGGGCTTTTCACCCTAAAATCTCCTTTCTACATCAGTCAAGCTTGAAAATGGCTTGCAGTTCGACTTTGATTTTAGATATACAGAAATGGATGTGGGGACAGAGGGAGAGAGAAAAGAGAAGGAGAAAGGTTGGGGATAATATTCACCTTCACACTTAACCAGTTCTCCTAGCCTAAGTTATATAATGGAAGAAAGCACAGGAGTAAGCTGACATCAATCACCCTTATGGATCTTTAGTTTTTATTCATTGTTCTATTGATCTCTTTCAACATTATTTCATAAGTAGATTGCAATAAAAGTGATTTCTTATTATGTCTCTATTTTAACTCATAAAGCATATGACACAATAGTTTTTGAATAAAGGACAGGTACCCTAAGGTAAAGAACAAAATCCTACATAAAAGCACAGATTCATTGATCTTTTCTTCAATAATAATGATTAAAATCCAATGAAGCACTATTACCTTAATAAATTATTCAGCTCTCCTTCCCTTTTCCAGATTCCAAATGGATGCACTTCAAAAAAAAAAAAAGTTCAAGCACAAAATGCTGAAAATACTGGATTCTTCAATCAGTGATCCATGACTGTTAAAAACATGGTAAATAACAGTATCTTACAGATAAGAAATAATTTGGCCCAAAGCCCAGCTGACCAGTAAATGAGGAAAGAGAACAAAATGCTATGGAAAGGAGGGGAAGAGATTTTGTCAGCTTTTCTATTTTCTAGTCAATTTTAAAGGGCACTGTTTTCCCTACTCAGCCACATTTTCTCTTGCAGTGGAATAATGAGGGCTGTCCCAATAACCATATTTCTCTCTTCTGTATGAGAATACATCCCCTAGGAGTTAAGATGGAGGTTTATACTCATCTATTGAGTGTCTTCACCTCAAATCACAGGAATATTTAATTGTCAAGGCATTTTCTGACTGGGACTGCTCCTGGGATATCCAGCTCTGAACATTAGATTTCCAGTACAGGATGTGAAATTCACAGAAATAAAGCTGGCAAAGCATGCAATTTTTTGGTTAGCTTGAAATCTTGTCCCTTCATTTTAATTTATTAAAAGTTTTGAGCTAATGTTTCAATCAAAGTTTCTGATTAAATTAGTATATACTGTGTGTTCGCAAAGTATGAATTATATGGCACAGGAAGCAATCCATTCTCCATATACTTACACAAACTGTACATTTGAATATGTCCTCTTTTTGAATAAAAACTTGATGAAATAGTAGAAATACCGGCACAAGATAGATAATATTTTTAGATGATGATGATGCATTAAAAAGAAATGTCTAATATAGCCATCCTCAAATTAACCCCTATTCCACAGCTATAGTACATAATTATGTATCAGGATTGATAGGGAAACACTTGTCAATCAAGATGACTCTGACTATAGATAGAAGTGCATAGAGGTGTCAGTCACTGAAAATAAGATTAATTATTTAAACCATAAAGATTTCACATTAACTTTCCACAAAAGGTCAAAAGAATCATATAAGCACCCATTTTCTCTTGTTAATGTAACTCGTAGTTTTCAGTCAAGGGTAATGTTTAAAAGTGTGCATGCCTAGCTTGATATAACCTGATAATGAGCATCTTAATGAGAGCAGTTTTCTTTAAAAGAAGTTACCTAGCTTTACAGAAAGAATTAGCTGGGATTGATAGATTACCTAGGTAAAATGATATTTGTACAAGCTTACATAAGTGGAGAAGTTCATTGAGGACTGTTTCCCATAGTAGGGACCCCATACTGGAGCATGGGGAAGAGTGTGAGGAGTACTTCCCCCGAGGAGGAAGGAGCATCAGAGACAATGAACTGACTGTAACCCCCATTCCCCAGCCTTCTACATCACTTTAGGGGAGAAGATAGAGAAATCGGGAGTGAAGTTGAGCCTGGGAAGAAGGGAGGAGAGGGAGGAAATCACAGAACATTAAGGTTGGAAAAGACCTCTAAGTTCTTTAAGTTCAACTGTTAACCCAGCACTGCCAACTCCACCACTATACCATTACCCCAACTGCCACATCCACGTCTTTTGAACACTTCCAGGGATGGTGATTATTCTACTTCCCTGGGCAGCCTGTTCCAATTGCTTGTTTCAGCAAAGAAATCTTTTCTAATATCTAATCTAAATCTCCCCTAGTACAACTTGTGGTCATTTCCCCTTTTCCTATTACTTGTTACTTGGGAGAAGAAATCGACACCCATCTTGCTACAACCATGCTCCCTCAGCCTCTCCTTAACAGGCTTGTGTTCCATAACCCTTCCCAGCTCTATTGTCCTTCTCTGAACATGCTTCAGCAGGGTCTTTTTAATATTTATGGATCTTTTATTTCTAATTACCCTACTCTGATTTGATTAGTAATAAGTTAATTTTCCCCAAGTCAAGCCCGTTTTTCCTGTGAAGGTCTCTCCCTATCCTTATTTCAACCCATGAAATTTTCTTTATATTTCCTCTCCCCTGTCCAGCTCAGGAGGGCAGTGACAGTGAGGTGTTGATGGGCATCTGATGTCCAGTCAAAATCAACCCACGACAGTTCAAAACTATCTTGTGTGATTTGAAATCAGTGTTATCAAATTCAAGCACAGTTCCACACTTCAAGGATCAAACAAGTCCACAGACAAAATCTACCTTTCATTGTTTAAAATACCTAGAACCTACTCCTTCAAGTCTGATCTAAAATAAATCCAAATTCATCTTAAAGCAAGAATACATGCAGTTTTAAATTTCTCCTTTTGATACAGTCTTAACACCCTTATGATATAATCAACATGATTAATCACCATGGCATAAACAATCCCCTCTCCCTAAAAAACTGTATTAGTGTGTTGCTATCTGTTGTCATGAGTACTATAATAGTTTCACTTAGAAAAATAAGTATCAAACATATATCAGGTATTTGAATTTCACAACAGGTAAAGGAATAAAGCACTTAATTTTCATTTTATGTACACAGTGTTTTACAATGTGAATATGTGCTTCATGTGCAACCTTTACTGACCATTAGGTCTGTCAAAATTGATCTCAGCTTTAAACAGAGGATTCTAAAAGACCACAGGTGGCCATGAAAGACATGGCCAGCTCTAATTCAGTATAGCATGTTCTCCTTTCAGCTGGAGACAGATACCAGATGACCAAAATAAAGAGCCTACTTGCAGACTATAAATTTTCACAAATACCCCCCAGCTAATCCCATATACATGTCATCTCTCATTGAGATAAAATGTGCTACAACCGATTCCAAGCTGCTCTCCAGCTTCAGTTTTGGTGGAGTCAGGGAGAAGCAGCGACTTTCTACGTTTGTAATGATAGAAACTGGGAAAAAGAAAATTCTCAATATAGTTGTTCTTTTCTTTAAATTCAAACCCCTTTGAATCTGTAGATGTTTTCCCATATTCCAACCAGGACCAAGTGTCTTTGCAGTGCTATTGTTACTGGGTTTTTGTGACAGTCTCTCTTACTCAGAGTAGTAGGAAGAAAATATCTGATTGTCAGATACTACAGAAATCCTAATTAATCAGTGGATTATACATGTCGTATTTTAAGACATACAAAATGCTTGCCTCTCCTGGAGCAAACCACAGCTTTAAATGTGATTAAAAAAAAAAAAAAAAAGAAGAAGGCTTAGCCATCAGAGCAGGGAGGATCCATTTTTGCAGAGTGAAAGCAGGACAAAAAAACCCTCTGCTTATAAAATGAAATTAGTTTCATTTATAAATGAGAATATAGATTGTGGTGGCCTGTGATAGCAGGGAACAAGGTGTGTTGAATTGTAAGTCCTCTTGTTTAAAAAAAGCAGCTCTGTTTATTGTCTAGTATGTACCTGTTATGTATCACGTGTATTTGCTGCAACTCCAAAAAGGTTATTTCCTATGAACCAGGGCATATTCAAAATTTTGCAAACAGAGAATCAATTAGAATGACATATTTTACTTAGAAAATAATACCAAAAAATATCAATATCCAGTTAAAAGTAACACTTAAATTACAAGTTTCCAGTAGGAGTTCAGAATGACAAAGCTGTTGGGTAAATCCTCTCTAGTGAACATACTAACAGTACAAAACATGCTACTTCTACACCTAGTTTTATGTCTGTTATTCAATACTACCTCATCCCCCAGGAAGTTCTTTCAAAGCTGGTTCTAAAATCCATAAAACTGCTTTCTAGATATTCTGAGTACTGAAATACAAAATACAGCCATGGAGAGATACTGGCTGGAGGGATTTCTCAGGAAAAGTGTCCAATTATCCAGTGTGAAAAGCAGGATAGGAAGATATTGAGAGACATAGACTACTGAACTTAGGAGTAACTGAGCAGGCAATGATATTTGGGCTCAATAAATTTTCACTCAGGGCAAGACTTAGTCTGTGAGAAAACCAATCCTAATTTAAAAGCATATAATTTAAATGTTTGCCCAACAGAAAACCTCAAGGAAGAAGAAATAAAGTGAACATCCTAAGCCTCATTAAACAAGCAAAGGTTTCTCTCAAACAGACATATCAATATATGTCTTTCTGTCCAAGAGTTAGGCCACAGAACTATAAATGGGACTTTGATTTCTGCATACAATCAGGCACCTCACAGTAAAAATTTTGTCTATATTTGTTTTGGAACTGAAGTATGCATCAGGTTTAAACACATCTTAGTTATTATTTATTTATAATTTAGTATTCAAATGCTTCTTAAGAGGACTGGTTATCTCACGCTGAAAAAGAGAGAAAATCAAAGTAAAGCTGCTTGTCAAGGATAATCCTTCAGGTTTGCAGTGCTGTTAGGAATGAAGAATTGACCTTTTCAGTCTCATTCAACCCTTCAGTATCTCTGCATCCCAGAATAAAAGGGCCAAGCTTCAGAAGAGTGTTTCCTCTAAAGCTGCACAACATTTTGCACCAAAAAAGTCCCATTTGACAGCACTGATATAATCTGAAATTACAAATTTATGCATAGCATATGGCATTATATTTTCAAAAATGAGTGATCAATAAACACAATATTTGGGAAACTTTCCTTATGTGGTATTGGTGTACACTACCTTAGAGTAAAGGGACAAGGAGCCATTTAGCAGAGCTCACTGTTCTTCTAGATTTTGGAAGGGGGGGAGTTAAGTACCCAGATGCTGAATGAAGTCACACCTAGTTGAATGTAGAATGCTAAAGAAGGGGTAGAGTCCAAAATGCCATATTTGCATTATGTATTAGCTTTAAGGCAAAAAGTAGAAGACATCCCCAAAGCAACAAGTTAGTTTCTATGGATCCTATCCTTAGACACTCCATTTTCTTCATTAGCACTGTAGAGAATTTAGGCATCCTTGGAAGTGTCTTCCTCAAATACAACACTTTAATGCCTAGGTCTGTTTGTAAATCTCAGGTAAAATGTTTGGCTCAATGTTAAACAAGAAAGTTGAGGAAAGGAAATTCTTGAAACAAATGATGAAGAATCATTTGAATGGGTAGCTATATAATGTCAGGTTGTTGGACCAGCTCTTCTTACTGCATAGATTATTTCAGAAAATAAGCAGTAGTCAGTAAGTCTCCACAGCCAGCTGAAAGATTATTGGGAAATGTTTTGGAAATTTCAACGATTCATAAACTTTCAGTGTAAGGAATCTGGATTTATTATGGAGGTCTAGACTGGTTCCTACTCAGAAAAAAACCCTATTTTATGTCAGCTTGAGTTTCGGAACCCTTAGAAACTCTTTATTCAAAAATTCCTTATTCACAAAGATATGTTGTATACCAAGAATGCCTACCAGAATAAAACCCTAATTCAAAACAAGAAAAAAACAATTTATGGTAAAAAAATTGTGTGATGGAAAAAATATTTTACACTGATTAAATACAGCAGGTTTCCAAGCCAGGAGCATGTCTTATGTTTTCCATGCTTTTGTTTTGTTTTGTTTAACTGAAGCAGAACTTTATGAAATTAAATTCAATGGATGTGTGGAGAAAAATAATGGTATATGCATAACCTCATCATTCAAAGACTAATATTCTACTAGCTGTCTCCTTACAGGAAATAGCTGTCTTCGATTGCAAGGAACCAAAGCAGTTCAGTGAAGAAATTTAAATTTTATTCAATTGACTAAATAGGAAAAGAAGATCTAGAAGACCTCATTGAAGTGTTTAAAAGGACACAAAGAAGAATTAAAAGGGATCATCTTATCCACTTTTTACAGTCCAGTATACAAAATAATTTGGTATGATTATTCATTGTATTATTGTATTTGAAGTAGAGAAAATATTTATTGATATATCAAGAATTTGGTCACCTTGGAGACTTTGTCATTTAGACTGGTGAGAAAAAAAATCTGTGCATGGGTTGGAAATTTAGTTAAGTGAAAAGGTGTGAACATGATCTGAAGTGATTCAGAAAAAATGCCTTTTTTCATGAATACTCCTTTCTTCTGCCTCATGTTCCTCACTGAGTCTTCACAGATAAATAAGAGCCAACTGCCTCCTCCAAAAGCTGATATGTCAGTTGTAGTCATTTAGAATAGTGTGATTCAGGTCTAGTTAGATGCAGTACCAAATGACTGAGCTACATGCAGTTGATTTGAATATTTTACAAATGCGCACCTCAGGTTTGTTTGCACATTACAGGGCAGATAAGCCTCTGAAAAGTTGAGTATGCCTCATGCATCACTTTAGCAGAGACCACAGTCTCTGCTAAAGAAATATTTTCAGAATATACTTTGTAGCTCTTAACATCAATTTGGAAGTAAAGATTCTCTACCTTTCCTACTTTAGAAAACACTAATAATGTTTAGGCACATTTGGAATTCCTGAACATATAGAGGAAGCTAGAGTGCAGCTGTGTTCAACAGGGAACAAATAGAAGACCGAAGTAACTTTCAAGGGAAAATTTAATTAGACCTCACTGGAAAATGGGATTCTCACTTCAAGTCTTCCCGAGTTTGTTTTCGTTCATTCACTCCATTACAGAGACCATCATTATGAGTAAAGTCTTACATTGCAAGCTAGTTTCAGGAGAAATTTGCCACTTCGACACTTTCTAAATCTGAAAAGTTCTAATATTTACTTCAAATGTCTTTATCTGAAATTGGTGTTATTCTGTTTTCTGCAGTTCTTAAAAATATATTAAAGAGCGAATTCTGAGGATTAGATTTTTGAATTGATCATTTGATCCCTCCATGTTTAGATTCACAGTGATTTTAAAAATGGAAACCATGAACATTTGGACATTTTTTCCTAATGTATTGGGTCTAGCTGAGATGGAGTTCATTTTCCTTATAGCAGCCCTTACAGTGCTACGCCCTGCATTGTTAGCTAGACTGGAGTTGATAACACATCAGTGTTTTGCCTACTGCTGTCAGCACTGTCTCTCCAACATTCTGCCCTCTCCCCCTCCTGGGAGGGGACACAAGGAGGACAGCTGACTCAAATTAGCCAAAGGGATATTCTATACCATATGGCATCAGCTCAAATATGTAATCTAAGGAAAAGAGGAGGAAGGGGAGACATTCCCTATTTACAGTGTTTGTCTTCTAGAGCAACCACTACACATACTGAAGACTTGCTTCCTGGAAAGTGGCTGGACATCACTTGCTGATTGGAAGCAGGAAATAAAATCTTTTTTTTCTTCTTTGCTTATGCTTGTGCAACCTTTAACTTTTGCTTTAGAAACCGCCTTATCTCAACCTATGAGTTGTTTTCCATCATATTTTCTCTCCCCTGTCCAGCTGAGAAGGGTGAATGTTAGAGCAGCTTGGTGGACATCTATTGTCCAGCCAAAGTCAACCTACCACATCTAAAAATAGGTTGAGATAGTTTAGAAGAGGGGTTACTCTCTCTTGAACAGTGCAGTTTCCCCCAGAGTTATATTTAGTCCTAACATAATGATTTTACTCTTGATGCACGTAATTTCTTGAAAGATATTTATTTAAAACTGCATATTCATGCTGTATATTAATCTGGAGAAAGGACCAGTTAAATAAGTTACTTTCCATTTATGTACATGCATAGTCTCTTTTCAAATGATTGCAAATTAAATATTTACAACATATTTTTTTTTACCTTAGGGAGTCAATAGCATCATGGAAACAAATCTTTGAAACTAATAATGTGTTTAATAGAAATAATCAGTCTATTCTAACACTAAATATGACCTGCAACTTGGAATTCAGAACTATAATCTCTTCTTATTTTGTGGGACAGTTCCTTATTGTTTAGAAACATTTGCTGGAATTATTTCTATTTCTACAAGGACTACTGACAAAATAAATCAAATAAAATGGAACTGTACAGGTACAAATGATGACACAGCAGCCAAACGCGTAAAGAATAAAGCCTGTGGCATCTCAAAAAGGACAATTTAACTTGCCTATCCAAATGGAACTTCCAAAGAAATTCTATTCATGCTCCTTTACTGTGCAAGCTTCACTTGAATGATAATTTAATCACTGGCAAACCCTGTTCGTTTGCAATTCAGTATCTTAGCTTCATGCCATATTACTTGGTTTCTTTGTGATTTATGTATAGCTAGTCAAGTCATGGCTTTTCCAGATGAATAGAGGTAAGAAGGTTTAGAGATGTTTGTTTTTACACTGGAGAGATAGGATGTTGGTTTATTTGCTTCTCACGTGTATTGGAACTGCGGTTATCCAAACAGAACTCCAGCATTCATATTTGGCTATGCCCAACACTTCAGAGCAAAGAGTGTGGAACATAGTAAACAGCAAGGCATCCTTGCATGGCAAACCTTGAAATATTTTGCCTGAGTGCACAATGCCAATCATTTATTTTCACTTTCTTCCAGCTGAGATCAGGATAGTTAGCACAGAGTGAAATCAGAAGGTCAACTTCTGCTAGTCATAATCCTGGAAGCAGCTCTCCCATCACAAACACTGCAGGATATTATCTTAATCTTCAGCAATTAGTTATCAGATAATATGCGAATAATTTGTATAATGTCTGTCGCAGTGTGATCCTTTCCTCAAAGAAGAAAAAGCTTACATTCTATCAGCTCTGGCTTCCTTAGCCTTTAGGAATTTGGCTAATTTCCATGTCCAACATAGAAGAATACAGGTATTATGCTAGACTTCATTTTTTTTCTAACATGAGGTTAGAAGTAAATTTACTTCACAGTCCCTCTGGTGTGCTCCACTCAGGAATGCACATTGTTTGGATAATGTTGGGTGCCTTGATGTTTTCCCTTTACAAGGACTTAGAAATTCTTATGATACAGACTCTATCTATTCTTACTGCATGGTCAGTGAGGTGTTTTCTCTTTTCACCTGAAGATTAGAGTTTAGAAAATTTAATGAAAAATGACCAAACATATCAACCTTCTTGGGTTACAAACTGAAATTTACATATTTCTTTTTTTTTTTCATCAAATGTAGCCTTTTTGCAGTATGACTATGGATCAGAGAACTATTCCAACCACACCTAGATGCAGCTATGTGTACACTACCAACACAGACACAGAATATCAGATTGGGTGCCTGGAAAAGTAAAGATCTTTTTGTAAGAGCAAACTTTGGTTGGTTTAAAAGTTTTATCAGCAATCCATGGAAATGTTTTTCACTTAGGAACAGAAATAGCTCTTTAGATGGCAATGCCTTCTTCTATTCTTCTTTCCTTTGTTCACTATATGTCTTTTAACCTCTGGATGACTGAAGCAGGGACTTTGCAGATTGGCTTGTCTGATCACCTCAGATTACCTACAGAGTAGATGTAGCCTATAAACCAAGCAGTGCTAGGACAGGGTAAAAGAGAGGGGAGAAATTATTTTCTCATAATCCAAACACCCACTGGGGCTGAGAAGAGCACTCAGTTACACATGAAAGTTAAAAAGAAACGTGAAGTTGTCACAGATCAGCTCTATGCAGGTGAAATCTTTTCAGATGAGATGTACCATGACTGTCCATATACTTTTTTCACCACAGACTGGATCAAACAGAACTACTTAACAGTGATTAATGTCTTATGAACAAATTTAGCAACAGGTAAGAAGATATATAGTAACTCATTAATGACACTAGAACACACTTACATGAGCATATGTCTAAGTTGGTTGCATAAGAAATATTAAGAATTGTGAAGCTTTACTTTGGGGATCTTGGTGTTTTTCTGAATTGACAAAAATACATATTGTACATTCACACTTATTCATTACAGCTGATGAAATGACACCACTTATGAGAAGCAAAGTAAATCAAATGCAATTTAAGAATTCATCTATTTCTACTCCACTCAAACCAAATCAGCCTGTTGAGCATTGAAGTGATCATATGGATAATTAACATTGTGATTGTTATATTTGTTTCTTTATGAGGCTTAATGTGTTGTTTGTTTCTCCCCTCTTCTTCTTTCCATCTTGATATTTTAATATGAATTGTTTAGTCAAAAACACTTTAGTGAATCTGTAAGAGTAAATGAATTGTAAACTATCCACCCACTTTGTCCCTTTTTTCTGTATTATTAACTATGATTGTAGTTGTTAATACAGATTTTTTTATCTGTGAAGGAGGATGATCGATGTTGCAATAGCATCATTAGACACTGAAAAGCTTTAGTGCATTATAAAAAGTGGATCCAGCCCAGAGGAGCTTCTAGTGCAAAGAATAAAGTCACAACATATCAATTAATTGTGTATGCCATACACAATTCTGACCAATAGCATTTTTTACTTTTCTTTCAGAGCTTCTGGTGTTTTCATCGTTTAAGTCAGGAAGAGTTTGGATGGCTTATCCTCTTGACTTACTGCAAAAGAGCTATTTCATCACGTGGAAAGCCTTCACTTTTCCCACATATCTTTCCATAGTTGAAAAGCCATTAAATATTAACATTTTTTCAAACAAAGTTTAATTATGCAAGTGTAAAACTGTCACGAAAGTGTAAGATTATGAAAACAGATACTCTGAGTGGAATTTGTTTCCAAGAGAGCCACATGACCCTGATTTTGCACTGTGAAGCCTACATATTCTTCACTGCTTCACTTCTTGAATATGGTTAAAGCAAAGGGATGTGTAGTGAGGCAATAACATAAAATTTTACTAGGTCAGGTATTTCTTTTTTATGCTGAATTAGCTTGTCTGACTACTACTATTTTAATTTAGCATGAGTGTTGTGTTTGAGGTCACTTTAAAGGCTGAATTCAAGTTGCATTTCACAGTTCTCCAGCATACTGGGTATTAAAATATATCTGTATAAAGATAGGAAAAATGACCTTCCTTGACTTTAGGCACATGCTCATATTTTACCAGATACAATATGATTTGGGAGTAAATTCATATGCCGTTAGGGTCAATGACACTTCAGACAACAACCTACTAAGAAGAAATTGACTGTAGAGACTTCAGGTTCTGGCCACTTTTGAATGCTCAGACATTTCAAATTTAAGTACTGAAACCCTTGTTCTTTGCTCAAAATTTGACACAACTGTTTTATAATGTGTGAAAGTACTTGAAGAACAAAATAAATGATGCAGTCTCCAACGGATTTCAATTAATTTGTTCTGTTTTGATGGGATTTTGAGCTGACAGAAAAATTTATAAACTTGAAATCATTATTTTTCTTCCCACATCTTCAGTGTTTTGATGTTCATAACAATACATTTCATTATGACTCTTGTATTACTGAAAGAAGACTGGAAGAAGTAAGCAACTTATAGCATAGGATATTTATGTCTCTTAAATATGAACAATTACTAACTAACTTTTGATGGATGCTATAAAATTATCAAAACTAAGAGTTTTGCTTATATGCTTAAAAATAAAAAGGTTTTAATTATTTCAGTAATCAAGCATTGTAAAAGTAAAGACATTTTTCACATTGGACCATTTCACTTAAAGACCTTACTATTCTCTTGCACAGTTAACTTCTGATGATACAGAGACCATCAATAGTTCCACAAGGAAACAGCAGCAGTTATAAAGCTGTCTGTTTTTGTTCAGAAGATGCTTAATCATGTTTCTTTCCAGGATGATACAGAAGAAAACAGAACTGACCAAGTGCATAAATAATAATAATAATAATTTAAAAAAAAAAGTAAAAACCCAACCACCAACAATAAAACAAATGACTCTTCGTCAAAGGCAAAGCAAGATATGGATTTTGATTGAAGAATGAATTAATAAAAGTCTGGAAAGCAAATACAAATGTAAAGCAAGACTCTTAATTCAAACAGAGTTTGTATCCTAAAATGGAAAGAAAACTCTGTAGGAACTTGGACATTTATCTTCGTAGGAGCTGATCCTGTCTAACAGTGAAAGCAAGCAATGTAAAAACCTGAGAGCAATTCAGTAGGTTAGAGCTGCACTACAGTCAGCCCTGCCAACCCCCAAGATTGTCTCATTCAGCTTATTTTACTTCCACAGATAATCTCTGATGCTCCCAGTCATGACTCCAAATGCTCCTCTTTTTTTTTTTTTTTTCACATGATCATATAAATACTTTTATTCTCAGGAGTCCAGTTAAATAAACAAAACACTCACAACACCGAAGCTCAAAGTTTCATTTTATCCTTCATCCTTTCACTAGGATGCCCTTACAGAGCCCCATAACACCCCAGGTACACTAACATCTTTTGTAACGGTTTGAGAACTATTCTCTGCTTTGCCATCGAAACTGGAAATTATTCTAACTACTCAATATCAGTAGGTCCCCATTGTGTGTAGATTTAATGTTGGTCATTCTTGCCCAAAAAGCTAAATGTACCCCTCATTACAAGTCTTTCTCCTCTGTGCTTCTTTCCTGTTTATACCAATGCTGTCTTTTTTTCTTTTTTCTTTCTGATTTTACCGATAGTTGGCTGCAATAAGAAAAGCTGATACATAAGGATATCAAGAGAGCTCATCACTATCTTGGCAAAGAAGTCTGTTTTACCAGCCTGGAACGGTAGGCCTGCATTTTCTGTAGCCATGCAATTTCACTGCCAGTTTTCTTAACAGCCAGCTATATAGCGTCATAAAAATTCAGTTCAACAAATTTCATTAAAATGCATTAATAAGGGAGTCAATAATCATATGAACTCTTAAGTATTTATTTGATTTTTACTGGAAGGAAACAGGAAAAGACATTTACAGAAGCCAGAGTATAAAGGAGACTTTTGTGTCTCATCAATTATGTAGAGATAACATGTAAATTTGCCTTCATGCAGAAAAAAATCTGAACAAAGCACACATCACTCTATCACTTCATCCTATCTGCAGTAATTATTCTTAGATGATTTTAGACCATCATATTTCAGCTTACGACACATTTTTAGGATGCAGATAGAAGCACTGTTTATTAGAAAAATATTAGTAAGCCCTCTGGTAGCTCTTCCTCCCAAAACTACAGAAAGCTTTGATTTTGCAAGTTTTTGCTCACAGAAGTGCACAGAGCACCTTTATCATGACAAAATATTGGACTAAGATCTCCAAAGCAGAAAGCAGGAGGGTCTTCAACTTAACTGATGTAACACGTCTAAACTTACAGAACTAAACCAATGCCAAACCTCCAGCAATCAATATACGCTGTCTTGTGGAATCCATTGGCAAGCTGAGTAGGGACGAATCAATTTAAAATGAGGATTAACCAATTCAGAACCAATTCAAAGTAGGGCATGACAATCTCTCCCAGGTCCTCTGTCATCTCTGGTACACAAGCATTAGGTTTCCCTTGGAAATAGGAACATAAATCAGTCCTTTGTTATGGATCATATCTGGAAGATAAGAAGGTAGCCATTTCTCCTAAACTAGTAGTCAGCAGGTCACTTAAGTTGCATGTCTAACATATGTCTATTAGCTAGATTATTCTAAAATACTTCCTGTCCTGGTTAACTTCTAACTTTTTGTTTTGTTTTTTTGTTTTGTTTTGGTTTGGTTTGGTTTGGTTTTTTGTTTTGGTTTGTTTTGTTTTGTAAGAAGTAAATCTTCCATGAGAGACTGAAAAATAGAGGAACCCAGGAAATACTGGGTATTTGTAGTTTTATTTACTGAACCTGAACTGACCTCTAGGTCTCCTTTCCTATATGCTTTAACTAAAAGGCTATAGAATTAGCAACACTGCCATGTTGTTTCTCTTCATAGATGTTGATATAAACTGCTAGTCTCAGGCAATATTTTAATTTGGAAGGAACGAGCAATTCAAATATCAGAATATTGATTAAATCATTTACCTGGTTGATAGCAGATACAAAACAAATGCCTTAGTTGGAACTAAGCACTGGTTCTACAGTGTGTCAGGTGAATTACCAATCTCTGGGACACTGGATGGTGGACATGAGAAAGGCTTTGCTTGTGGTTTACCAGTGTTCAGTCCAGAAGATGCAACATGATGCTAGATGGTTTGCATCCTCCAGGTACAAAAGCTGAACAAACAGTTGTCTAGTGCCCAGAGAACACAAACTAGACTTGTCTGTTGCAAACATTAGACATCTCAGGGCATGCCTAAAACAGAAAGGTAAAGATATATTTCCCTGGAGAAACTACCTGCCTCCGGTTTTAGAGCATGCAAGAAGACCAAACTTTTGGCTTTGTTATCCATGGGTACAAGTAGACAGCTCTTCACCCTGAAATATAAATCACAGCTATCAAATTTAATGGGAATATTCCTATTGATTTCAACAATTCACATGGGATTTCAAGGTTCTTTGAGCATTTCTATCTCTAATATATTCATGACAGTAACTTCAAGAGAGTCTTAATGATCATCAGTTTTTCTTAGTGAAAAACCAAAAGCCCATATGAACTACAAGATAAACCTTCTTGGAGCTGTATTATCTTCTGGATATTATCATTGATTTGGATCAGACAGCAAGACACATTAAAATTTTTCTATGACTGATGCATTCCATTCAGTTGAAAAGGAAAAAGGTTGCATTTACTTAAAAAAATATACTAGCATTAATAGTCACAGCTTTGATGCTGGGCTTATTATATCACAGATTTATTAATAATTTGAATTAGAGGAGGGACTGCAGTAAGTATACTTTCTAACTGTAGTGACAAATAATGATGTGCTTCCTCTTAGCTCAATTAATATAAGCTTTTATTTTTTTTAATTATAAGGATTACTGAAGTGTCTTTTTGAAATCATTACCCCAATTAGCATAGCATTAGTTCACACATACACCTTGAAATTAAAATAAGCATAAATTCTTGGCCACAGAAAAGCCTACGTTTATCCATAATAACGGAAGAAATAATTGATGACTGCAGAAGGGAGGTTTATTTGCTAAATGCATAGATTATAATATTCACAAGACTGTAGCTACTTTGTCTGCAATAGTCTTGTAGTCTTTTGTCATGCAAAAAAATTCTCTCAGAAAATCTTAATGCATATCAGAAATCAAATTTTCTATCTTTTAATCTTGGAGATTATAATGCTCTCTTGTTACATGAGGTGGACAATACTTGGTGTAATGAGGCACTGATCTCCAGCTGAAAGCTGTATATATTTCTATAACAGAGATTAAAGATTGTTTTGCTTAAAAACAAATTTAAGCGGTAAAATGTGTGCTAGGAAGAAGGTGAAATGGTGGTTGTGGAGATAAAATTAATAACATCAAAATGTCGCCCAGTTATTTCTCTTCTTTATAAAATAGGAAATCACTCATCTGATTTGTTTACTTACTTTCCCAGAATTAAATGTCTGCTTTTAGTAACGTATGATTTATTGTGCATTTAAATAGACAGACTCTGTGAACCACTAGAGATATTTCAGGGTCTGTTAGAGCATAGTTGTTAAACAGTGTTTCAAATAGGAACTTGGATTTATTTCTTTGAAATACACCTTTTGCTCTTGGTGAAATTTGAAACTTATTTTTCTTCTCCTGACTAACTAATTATTCTTTTATAGTTTTGTCAACAAATCAACTTAATAATAGGCTTAGCTGTTTTTCAAACCAAGGATGTGGTTCAACAATGTCTCTTAAATGGTGCTCAATTTGGAACATGTGAATAATAAGGACCTTAAGCATGGTTTTACAAGAAAATAAATTCAATGGGTAATAAAGAATGTGTGAAATTTTGCATGAAAACAAAGAAGATGAATTTTATCTCTCAGAAGAAATAAACAGCATGTGCCTAGCAGATGAACAGGGTCCATCTCACGTTTTATTTTGATGAAACTAGAGGAAAAAATGACAAAAGAAAAATTCAAATATGTCCTTTGCATTGTTTTTGTTGAATTATGAAAGTATTGATGAGTACATGGTATGCCTGTTCTCAGGAACTTTGCTTACAGTAGTGTGATTTATTTCACAGAACCACATGGGTTGGAGTACATCCTAGTCGTCATCTACTTCAAATTCATACCCAAAGTTCATGTAGGGTTGCTCAGGAACTTGTCCACTCTAATTCAGGAAATCTTCAAGGAAGGATATACCATGGCCTTAGTTATATAAGGTAATATTTTGGGGTTTGAAGGCTGGGATTCACTTCATCTCACATATATGTGAGATGGTTAATGGGAATTCATAATCAGTATAAAAGTCTAAAAACTCCAGCATTTTATTCTTCTCATTTTAAGAAGAAAAATACTGCTGCAGTTCATCAGATGAATCATGCTCTGTATCTTCCCTCTTTTCACTGATCATAAAGCTACCCTGGGTTACCAGTTCAAATTGAGTGGCTGTACCATAAAAATCTAAAGTCAGCTAGGATATGTCTTATGCAAATAAAAGTAAGCAAAAATATTTTTTTTTTAGGAATGTAAAACTACTTTTTTAAGAAAAATCATCTTGTTGAAATTACCATCAATTATGAAACATTTTCACAGATGAACTAATAAAAGAGTGCTGGTAATTCCCAAATTACTCCAGCTACCTTAAAGAACATAGAGCGGGCAATAATATTGTGTTGTCTCCATGGAACAATCTGCTTTGATACTGATCACATAAAGTCAAATAAAATAATCTTGGAGGAGGTCCAATCATATTTGATGACTTAGTCACTGAAGGATTTTAACTTGGTTACCTCTTTCTCAAAGCCTTGACTGCTGCAGTTTACCCACATGTTGACCACTTGGGTTTCCATCACTTTTCTTAGGAAATACCATTGGGAAGATTTGCTTTTGAGCAAAGGTCCTCTCTCTTTTCTTGCAACTACAGCCCTCATGAAAGTCTCCTTTTTTTGAGTATAGTTCATAAATGTCAAAATTATATCTGGTAAGGTGATGGTAAAAGTATTGGTAAATAACTTTCTCCTGAGGGCTAATACATCTTCCTTCACAGTTAATGATTAAACTCTCAATGACCTCCATCATCAAAATTAAATGTTTATTCATAAATTAGCCTTCTAATTACTTCTCATTATTCCGTCATTTCAGCCCCTTAATCATGAAATTTTTCCAGCCCCTTCTATGAACAGCTGCCAACTCGATTAAGGTTCTTTTGTTGTTGTTTGATTCCCTCACTGGTTATTGACAGGAACAGTCTATACACAGTATTTCAGATGCAAAGTACTACCCAGAGAAACCCAAAGAAATCTGATCAAGGACATGACACTTCTGTATACAGAGCTTTCAATCATCTTTTCTGAAATGTCACACTACAAGCTACTGCTCAATCTAATTTATTGCTGATACGTTTTGGTCTCCCTTGGCAGTACTGTGGCATCTAGATTTCTTTGTGTCTCTTATGCAGTGGAGGGTTTTTCTGGCTTTTTTTTGGCAGACTTATTCCTGTCTGTTTTTCCAAACTAAAACCACCAATTTAAGAGACACCTGAGGAGCTGCATACATAAGCACAAATAGAAACATAGAATCATAGGATCGTTTCGGTTGGAAGGGACCTTAAAGATTAATTAATTAATCTTTAACCCCCACACCATGGGCTTGAACACCTTCCGCTAGACCAGGTCAAATCCAATCTGGCCTTGAACATATCCAGGGATGGGGAAGAGAGAGAGAATTCATCCCTCAACATGAACTTCAAGCAAATGCCACCACACCAGTGCCATGCACTTATTAAAGGTTCATAAAATTTGTGATGATTCAGTCTTTTTGGCCACTTTTAGGGTTGGATTAAAAAGCATTTAGGATTTTGTCATGTGTTTGCAACGGTGGCAAATAGTTGATTTATTGTTTTTATTCACTTTTTTTCATGGTGTTTCCATGTTATCTGCTTAGCAGTCATATGATTTAAGTTAGAAATACAAATTAGAATTAAATCTGGAGGCCTAGGAGCCTGCGTAAGCTCTTTTTTTATCACTGGCACACATTCTGTTTTTCAAGGTCTGACAGTGTTTTTAATTCATGTCATATTTTTTTTTATTAGCTTGTTGCAAAAGAAGTAAATTCTAATTTTCTGGATTATTCCCCTCTTCATTTTGCACTAGTGGCACGATCTCCTTCCCATCTCATTCTTCAAAACGTCAATGAATGTGTCCCTATGACAATAAAAATGGGACTGTTCTCATATTAAGAACTTTTATCCCAAACATAAAGATTCGTGTCTTCCTGAAATGGCAGTACCTTATCCATAAACAGTGAACCTACACAACAGGTTAGAGCAGCAAGTTAGGAATATAATGTCTAATTAAAACCATGGGTGAAATTTAAATCAGCAAAATGCAATTATCTGAACGGAAGCTCTTTCAGGACACCTGGGTTATCTCCTGCCCTTGTAGAGCTGGGCATAGGATTATTAGTGACCACCTGTAGTCAGAACCTCATTTTCAGTCTCATCTGAAAGACATCATCTCCAGCAGTACAATAGCCCACACACATGCTGGGGCACAAATTGAGAGACAGTCTATTAATGGAAATATTGACGGTAGCTCTCATAGCACCTTGCTGTTTGCTGGGTGCCTCTTCCAGCATGACCCTGATTATGCAGCTGTAGGTAAATAATTTATGTTCTATATTGGATTTCCGGGCCTGTGCCTCCAGCAGCTTCTGACTGTTCTATTAAAATAGTACCTCTTCCTTAAACACTCTGCTCTGTGAGTTCTCTGTACCGCGCTGAAGGAAAATAGGAATCTGATCCTTGCAAAGAACTTTAAATGAACTCCTGATGTGTAAAAACATAATATAAATTATGGTTTAGCCATAAAAATATGGCCAGAATATGGTCTTGCTAGGACATAATCATTCAATTCAAAGCTATTATTAATCAATAGATAATCTATATTCCCACTCTTCCAGGAGATTCAATATCCTCTGGCAACCAAGCAGTTAAACATAAAAATTAAAGCTATTTTTTTTCAGTCATCATAACCCTGTGTATTCCTCATTCCAGTCTATAGTTGTACCATAGTAGCCCAGTTATTTGACGTCATACATGCCACAATGTGATGTTTAATTAGAGGTATTCAAGCTATTAGTTATTTGCACAGGAAAGGAAAAAGTTTAGAAACAAAAAAAAAATGTGCATGCAGTCCCCAAGGCAGGTTGAAAGGGTTCAATGAAGCACATATTTTTCCTAACACACTCCTGTGCTCCTGTGAATTCGATGCAGTTGTCAAACAATGTCACTTTGACACATGGTAGCACCAGCTAATCAGATTACAATGATAAACAATAAAATGGGAATTGAGCTGGGTCATTCTTGACCCACTCTTTTCATTTACCCTGAGGATCTTTCAAAGGTATCTGATGACATGGCAGCCAGAGGGCCATGTCCTTGAATAACTCAGCAACTGCATCAAATAAATGTCAGGTCTGCTCTCTTCCCATTGCAGTATTTTCCATTCAAATCTCATGTCTGCTGTATATTTGTCCTTTTCTACCATTTTCCTTTCGTTATTCTTAAAGAGGAGCAAAACCAGAGATGTGAAAGTGCAAAAAATATAGAATCATAGAATCATGGAATATCCTGAGTTAAAAGGGACCTACAAGGATCACCAAAGTCTAACTCCTGATCCTGCACAGGACAGCTCCAAGAATCACACTATGTGCCTGAGTGCATTGTTCAAACACTTCTTGAACTGTGACAGGCTTGATGCTGTGACCACTTTCCTGAGGAGTCTCTTCCAGTGCCCAATCACCTTCTGGGTGAAGAATCTTTTCCTAACATCCAATCTAAACCTCCCCTGACACAGCTTCACGTGGTTCCTCTCGGTCCTGTCACTGGTCACCAGAAAGAAGATATCAGTGCCTGTCCCTCCACTTCCCGTTGTGAGGAAGCTGTAGGCCATGATAAGGTCTGACCTCTGTCTCCTTTTCTCCAGGCTGAACAAAACAAGTGACCTCAGTCGACCATACAGCTGCCCTCTACACCCTTCACCATCTTTGTAGCTCTCCTCTCTCATAAACTCTCCTCTCTCCCTCATTCTCATAACTGGGAAAATACTAGACAGTTTCATTTGCCTTAATGAGTACCAGTCTTTAGGTTATTGGACAAAATTCAAGATATTTTTTCTACTTCTGAACTTGATATGAGATGTGTTTTTCTCTCAGCAATACAAAGAATTGCTACCTTATTTATTTTGCAACCAAGGTGGGGTATTTTGCATCTTTTTCTTAAGAAATGAACTTGGGGTCTTTTTAGGGCATTAATCTAATACTAGATCCAAAACGTGGTGCACACATCCAGAAAAGCAGAAGTCCAAGCAGCACTGAGGTTGGGTCTCTGTGGCAATGCATTTACTGCACAGAGATTTCATCTGTTCCACACCATTTTGCTTCAGAACTGGCTGTGACAGGATGCTCTGCCCTTGGAATGTGTCAAGCAACTGGAACAATGACCTATTTGCAAGGTTATCAGTGGTGGACCAAGAGAGAGTGTGTTATGCTGGTTTTGGTGTTGAATTATGCTAAAACCAGTCTGACTCAAATTACCTCAAAGATAACATCCTGATAGTGAAGAAAAGACTTGGCAGACAAGGCAAAGTATCCTATCTAAAAATGCTAAGCTGACATAGCTGGACC
>NW_016690341.1:361911-366842 GCF_001604755.1 Lepidothrix coronata | reverse complement strand
TCAATCACTTTATACTATAAAAGTCCAGTACACTTTCATACAGTATGTTCTTCTAATATACCCCTTTCTTGAAGTGCGTGTGGAGATTCCTCCCTTGCATAGGGATGCCCCTCAAGGTTGCTCCTCGAGGCTGAGTGAAAGAGATATATCCAACTTATCGGTATGGGTGAGTTACATCAATCTCTACTTAATAATTGTAGGGCTTTTTGCTAGCTTTAATATAATTTCTTTAATATAATTGCTTTGATATAGTGCACTATACTATACTAGTATTTTGGCTTCTATATTGTGTAGTAAACAATTCTGGTTAAGATATTTTTGTCTAATCATTTATCATATTAAATATCTATTTTTATATAAATACATCTGATTTGCCATCCTTAATTCTGTGGGACAAAGTTGCACAGTGGTTCAATTGCACCTCTGTAATTCTTTAGACTTAAACTGCTGACAATCTGGGGCTAAGATTGGATTCAACCTCACCTAAGCTCCTCTCTGAGAAGCAGTTTAGAAAGCAAGAGGATCCTTTCTGCACCTCGTGACTCAGTGGGAGGGCTTCTCTAATAAACTTTGCCTAAAGCTTCCACTCCACCTATAACGCTGTTTAACCTCAGGTTGAAATTGCCTAAAACGAATTGGGACAGTCCTTGGATTTCCAGTAGCATCAAAAGTTTGTTAAAAAAGCTAAACTTACAAAGCTTTGAATGATGTAGGATCACAAAGCTGAAAGAAATATTAAAAAAAATATATGTACTGTAGTCCCCGGACAACACTGAATTGTTCGCTCCCATCTATGATCTCGAGTCTTTCTTTTTCTAGTGTGAACTAGTTAAGTTGTGTTCCCCCCCACCCTATTACATGTCATTAATTAGGCTAAAACCATAGAAAAGAAAAGAAAATTTTTCCTTTTTCCACTCTCCTTGACACCAATGTTTCCTCTTTTCTCCAACACAACTTTATCACAACTTTATTACAACTCTTTTTGTCACTTTAACATCCTTAATTTCTAGACGTCCTGTAAGACATGCCAGGTATCCTACCACCTCTTTTCATGTTTTTAAACACCTCTTATTCAGTTCATATAGATCTTCACAGCTGATTCTATAACCATTGCCTCTGCTTTCTGTGACAAGATTTTCTTGACCTTGATTCCACTAACCACACATAATATATCCCCAAATAGACACTTAACCACTATATATGTCACCATAAAGTATATAAAACTAACATCTAAATATCTTTGTCTTGCTAATCATGTGGAGAATAAAGAGAAGCTTAGCGGCTACTACATCAAAGCCTTAATTCCTAGATTAGCAGGTACAGATGTGTATTCTAGGGCTGTAATAGAAAACAGCAACAGATCCTAAAATGCATCAACATTATCTGGCACCTATAACTAGCTACCACAGAGACTTAACAGCATTATCATTCCTTTAACTTATAAACTATGTTTTCTTACCTGAGTGGACAATGTCCTCTGCTAATGCCAGTATTGTTAATCTGCAACAGCCACCTGGCTGTTCTTTTAATATCTATTGTAACAAGGCTCTTCATTGACCCTGCTGTGATTGTTGACATGTGTTATAATGCCAGTTAATTGCCAAACTACTAAAATGTACATGCTCAAATATGCTTATAACTGTATTGCTTCCTTTAGGTGTTCCTGATAGCAACATAAAACAAGTGCTTAATATGAATTACCAAGAGAAAAGGAAGGGGGAATTTGAAACTTTCCTTTCAGTCACTTTCTAGCATTTGATGGGGTGATATTTTACACAGTGAACTCCAATTGAAGAGCAGTTAAGATATTTTTTTTTCAGGATAAATCAGTGTTTCAGTTAGGAATTGCTTTTACAAGTTCCCTTCTTTCTCCTACATTTTCATATTTTGGTGCTAGATATATCAAAACACAAATGCAGATAGGAGAGCCAGATGTTACCTCTTGTTCATATTATCATTGCTGAATTAAAAACAAAGCAAAGAGCACTTCACAGGTAATGACAGGGTATTTACACGTGCCAAGGAGTTCAACTTTGATAAGATAATCAACCAAAGACATGAAAAATACTTACTGTTCTATGCAACTCATTTTTTTCTAGCAGCATCATGCAATTATTTTGATATCAGGAGGTCCAGAGTGACAAATTTTTGAAAGACGATGGGTGCGTTGGCTTTTACCTTGACCCTGATGTATTTCTAATAATCTTTTGCCTCAGAAATATACTCCTAAGTAAATAGATTTATAACTTTCAGTTAAAAACATATAGACAGCTCTATGAAAAGAGATAGAAAAATATGATCTTTGTCTGAAAAAAAAAGTATAGAACTTATCCACGTGGTATAAATGAAGACCTGGTGTGAAGGTGTATTAAATGGGTAAACTCCTTAGTGGATGCACTACAACTGTCAGCAACAAAACTGACAAATGCTGCATGCTCTTCAGCAACATATTAAAGTTCAAAGTATGAAACAAAACCAGTTAAGACACTGAAAAGATTTTTGCTGAATGCCTGGTGCTGTAGATTTGGTATGATAAATTTTTCCTTACACTTTGGCTTCAATGGTAATTTTTTTAACTTCAATTTTTACTTTTCATAATCAGCAAATTAGTTGAAGAGAAGGAAAAAAAAGTCCATACAGGACCTTGCAGAGAATTTGTCTAATACCTACTCCACTTTTTCTTTGTTGTTTTATTTTGTCACAAAAACTATCATCTTTTCAATTCAGAAAATAAAAACTATATATGCAATTCATCAACTGAGTACTTAATAAGTACTGTCAGTGACCTCCTTGTTTACTAGATTCTCTCAGAAGCTTTCAACTTTGCCTTTTTTAACTTTCACCTCCTTTCCCCTCCTAACACAACACAAAGAGTAATTTAGCTTGTTTCATCTAATAACTTTTAGTCATTTACTCATGGGCAGTCCTTAATTGCACCTGGAGTACCAGTTCCATGGAACTATGAATGTTGTTATTTATAAACATTTTTTTTGGTAGTTGTATTATCACTGTTTGGAAACTCGAGCTTTCCTATTGTGTCTGAAGAATTTCAAAATTTAAGCACAGCATTAAGAGCTGCACCTCAAACTGTATAAACTCAGACGAGACATTTTTAATAAAATAACTATAAAGAAATATAATGGCAGACTGAACATTATTTTGACCTCATACCTGCAGAATTAAATTCCCATTTGCTTCACCGGAAATTCTAATGAAGCATACTAATGCTGAAGAACCAGCAGCTAACATACAAGAGTTCACAGTCAAGCACAGGTGACTAAACCCAGAGGTTAAAAAAAACACGCTTAATTGCCTTTATGCTGAAAACCATTAGTCAAGTACAGCTACAGTCAAGTATGTTTCTTAATAAGACATCAATAAATCTGAACACTGCAAAAACATTAAAAAATGAGATCTGCTTTCTTTCTTCCAAATACTCTCTTATTCTTGGAAAAGAAACTGAGCCTACGGGTTTTATAAAAAACCAAATATATCCTGATTGCTTTGAAACAACAACTTAAGTCATGTGGTACTGCAATTTGTACCTTCAGATGGTACCATCAGGTGTTAAAAGTCCAATACTGCAAAGACTGACACCCCTTTAATACATGCAAGCCTTGATTTGGCTTTGAGATCTGTGAGTTTTTGTCTGATTAAACTGTTTTTTTGTTTCTGTTTTTCCTGGGCTACTGGTAATGAAAACTTCTTTCTGTCTGTTGCAAGGAAAATGATTTCATGGAGCTAGTAATACAGAGGTACATAGTGCTGGTGTAAGAGCCTGGAAGAGTTGAATTAAAAACAACAAGAGATATGTCAACATAAATCCATTTCTGGAATGCTAAAGAGTGTTTGGGGAGATACTATTTCAAAGCTTTTACTCTTTTTTTTTTTTTTTTAATGATACAACCAGAATAGAAATTGTAATTTCAAATGATAGTTGTTACTGCAGTTGTTACAATTTAGTGAACTTACCATGGTTTTGTTGGGTTTGGTTTCATCAGAGAACTCCCCTAAACTCATGACTTTGAAAAACATACTGAATTTCAAGTTTATTTTTATTTTATCTGTCTCTTGCTATTTCCCCTCAAAATACAATGATAGCACAACATGCAGGATGTTACTGTATGGGAGTGCTACCAACTCCATCGATCAGGAGCATACCAGGCTGATTTGGCAGGTACCGGTGGTTAACACAATTTGGCTGTTCAAGTCACAACTTAACCCGATGGCTCATCTACACTCACATCAATGGGAGAAATCCTACTGAGCAATGTAATTACTGAATGTTGTGTTCTGAACATTCAGTGCAGTGAACATTCAGTTCACACACTCCTGAGATGTACTTTTTACTTCTAAAATGGGTCCGTATTTTCAAACTTGCTAAGTCTGACAGTTTGCTATATGTTGTGCTCTCTAGAAATAGGATTGCTGTAAACTGTTTATCTGCACTCTTCATGTAGTTATACTAAAGGAAATGGAGCAGCATCAGTGCACACCTGTGTAATTGTAATAATTAGGCTTACACTCACAGTTTGGCAGTTTAGGACAAGTTTCTGCTCAGGAAGAAGGGTATTTTTGCTCTTTGAAAATAACATTATCAACCACTCAAATTGGTTGGTTGCTTTGTCCTTGTCCAGACGGGAGTTTTGAAAGCAACCTTTCTCTTGGTCCTAACAGAATATGTGTACAGGGATGACACTCATGTCACTAACTAAGGGTTCTTGCCTACTATTTTTCTTCTGTTAGATAATGATGATATCTGAGGCACAGTGAATATGAGTAAATTATATTTTTCCACTGAGAAAGAAAGGCACTTAGGGCTCTAGGTCAAGTGGAGATGTCTGCAACAGTAGCTTCTATATTTATTACCTGTGTTGTCACTGAGTCATTGGGCACCCAGTTTTTCTTCAGTATGTTACCTCCCAAGATGG
>NW_016690341.1:256173-360342 GCF_001604755.1 Lepidothrix coronata | reverse complement strand
TTAAAATGTTTTCCAAAACCATGTGCTTTTTCCCCCTTGTCTATCCCTCTAACTTCTTCTCTATTATTTACCTTGTGATTAAAGACTTCATTAATTCTGAGTACATTGTGTTTACACATTGTTTTGTTTCATTACACCGTCTGTCTTGTTCTGCTGGGTGAAGCACTTGGGGACAAGAGCTTTTATCAGAATCCACAGTTCAGGAAAAGGTTGTGTTGTGCTGGTGCAATATAGAGCTTGTAAGAGATAACATTCTGCACAAGTTATACATTTATCAGAAAAAAAAAAAAAAATTCTTGTTAGTGTGTCCATTGCAGGAAGCTGACAAAAATGCAGCCCTCTCGCTTCTTCTTCAGGTCATTAAATAAAATAAGGATTTTTAAGAGCATTGTAAGTGTAGTTGAACAGGTTCTAAATAATCCTCCTTTTGTTGCTGACTTTTAACCTTTAATAATTTTGTCAAGTTTTTCCATGACATGACAACTTCCCCTACACCTATTCAGATGCTTTTCCATTTCTGGGTTTGCTCATTATTGCCCTGCTGACCTTTAAAAAGAGCGAGATTACAGGAGTGCATTAACAGCTTATATAAATATGTGCTGTAATTCAGTTGTGTGCACTTCTAGTTCTTTAGGAAGCCATGTGTAATGAAATATGTGATGGGTTAATATTGCTGATGATACAATTTAAAGAATTCTCTCCTCTTTCATGCTCCGTCTCTTTTCGCTTATAAAAATGAAGGAAAAGCTTTAGTCAGATATCATTCTGTCACCACTGAGAGAAGTTTGACCCAAGGATGATTCCTTTATGGCTAGAACTGCTTGATCTGACTTTCTGAGCTACAGATCAGTAATGACCCATGTGGAGGAAGACATTCCCATGCTCAGGTCTCCAGAAGGAAGCTTTTTTTTTTTTTGAGAACAGAACATAGAATGGAATAGAATAATAGAATCATAGAATGGTTTGGGTTGGAAAGGGTCTTGGAAATCATGTAGTTCCAACTTCCCTGTCATGGACTGGAACATCTTTTACTAGATCAGGTTACTCAGTGCCCTATTCAACTTGGCCTTAAACACTCCCACGGATAGGGAATCCACAGCTTCTCTGGGCAACATATGTCAGTGCCTCACCACCTCACAGTAAAGTATTTCTTCCTAACTTCTAACCTAAACCTACTCTCTGTCAATTTGAATCCATTCTCCCTTGTCTTATCACTACAAAGGAGGTCCAAGCTTCAAAAACCTGGGTTCTCTTTTTGCCACTGGAAGGTAGTATAACCACAGGGGAGACACCTCAATTCTCAACATTTTTGCACTTCATTTTTACTATAAATCCTTTTAAGCAGGAGGCAGTCATAGAATCATAGAATCATGGAATGGTTTGGGTTGGAAGGGACCTTAAAGATCATCTAGTTCTTTATAGCCTTTGCACTGTACATGTTTGAATGGTACCTCTGTGAGACCGCTGGCAATATATTTCAAATGACAGCCAAAAAGAACACATGTATTTCAATTTTATTTTATCTTTAAAATCTCAAAGGCCTCAAGGAGCAGTCAACTATTGTTTTTATTTGGTTTTTTTTTAGAGAGCATTCAGATTGATAACTGCCATGCTCACACAAATCATTATAGAAAACTAGCATGACAGTTAACCAGCTTTGTGAACCTCTCCCAAGTTTTTCATCAAAGCCATTTGTGTTTTGCACTTGCAGCCTGGAGATATTAAGTGTTTGGGGATTTGGAAGCTGAGAAAAAAAAAAACAATTTTTAACCAAATATCAGCAGATTTAAACTTTTTTCATTGTTGTTTGACTGTAGCAGTAGGTAGGCGGAAGGAAATTAAGGATGAGGTAGAGTATACGTATGGGTTAGGACAACAGCAGCCTGGAACTGATGAGAATATGCACAGCCCTCTTGCTGTCATTAGCATGGGGCTAAAGGAGGTGTTTCAAGGAAATTGGGCAGAATCAGAACAAAATGTATGTCTGTATCTTCCAAGGGAGAGAATTGAAACCTGCCTTTCCCATAGCTTGAGCAGTTTTAAATAGTACAGGAATGTTCATATAAAGAAATACATTGGGGCAGAAAAGGGAGAACAGGATGAAGAGAAGATGTCTAAAGCAAAAGACAGTCTTTCAGACACTAGCAGACAATATTTGTGGCAAGTTACTACAGCAGAGAATAAAGCACTGTCAGGGATCAGGAAATGTGTAAATCAAAACAGAAACAGACAGCTCAAGGAACCAGAGAAAACCACAGCTTAAAACATGAATAGCTAAAGAGAAATATTTCAGGGGGACCACTTGTGTAGGGCACTCACAAGCTGCCTGTACTGGTGTATTAAACAAGATCAGGGCACAGATGTAAGCACTGATACATTTTTGCATGTACCCAGGTCTGTTTTTCTTTAAGGACAGAGAGGACAACTAGCATGTTCAGAGTAATGATTAATAATTTCAAGAGTGATCTAGAAAATAATTGGAAAAAAAATTTCAATGGGAATTTTCAAATATTAAAATGAGAAAGAACCAGCCACCTGTGTGGAAGAATTGGGATGATTTGATAAATCAAATTCCACTTTTTTTAATCTATATATCTGAACTGAAGAAAGTCCTAACACTAGGAAGAACACTAAGAAGCCATCCTTGCCAAAGAAAGTAATTGTGTTGTGGAAGTGAATGACTGTGGATTTATTTTGCTGGTATCTAAGAAACTAATATGTTTTCCTTCTGTACTGCCATAACAATTGGGGCTAATACATTTCTTAGAAATGTGAGCAGAATTTGACACAGATATGTTTTATTGTAGGAATCAATAATTCCAAAGGAAACTTTGCTGACTAAGCTCTTCAAAAGCTGATTTGATAAAATAATTCTTTCTATTTTTCTTTGCACACCAAAGTAAAAATATACTTTTGCACAGCTACCCAATGAATAATCAAAGTTAGAGTTATTTCACACACTGTGATAAACATTCTTCAGACAAACATCAGAGGATTTTTCAGTAAAACATGCAAGATTTAGTGCTGCACTGAGATGATGAAGAGAAGGAATTCATCTTGAAGAATGTTATTGCAGTGGTAGTTCTTGGTAAATAAGATGAGAAAATGGGAGTATATGATATATATGATACATGGGAATAAATATGAATTGCTATCAAGTTGAAAAGCAATGTGTTTATGGATAGAAATAGAACTCAGGGCACAGAAAGATGTATACTCCTTTTTGTTTTACAAGGGGAGGAGGCAGAAACACAGAATGGTTGTAACCTATCCAATCAAAAGAAAACTGAAGCAAAAGGAAAGGCCAAGAAACAATAAATCCAGGAAACAAAATATGGCAAATGGATTTTACCCTTGTCAGGGCTTGATTATTTTCTAATGAGCTGGGGTCTTAGTCTGAGAGTAGATTTATAAGATATTAAGCTTAAGAAAACTCAAGCATCAGAGTCTAGTGAATACCATTGAAATCCTTGGCCTTGACTTCCTGTCATTCCTGTTCATTCTTACCAGAGTTCTATAGCCTTCAGCAAAATCTTTAGAAGTCTTATTTCCCTCCTACCCTTAAGCAGAAGCAGCCCAACTACTAGCACTGATCCTAGTACTGTGACATAACAGTGCAGGAAGAATACACTAGAGCAGAATTTATGCTTCATTTGCAGAGTAGCCTTCAATGGGGATTTCCCAGGTTATCTCCAAAGTTACAGAGAGGCAGGGTGCAATTCAAGCCAAACACAAAAAGCAATGCACAGAAGTCTGGATATTCAACTCCTCTGTGATTTCATTCATGAGACAGCTTGGCCGAATATAAAAAATAGATGTTGCAAACTCTTGGTAAAATAAGATGAGAAAATGGGAGTGTATGATATATATGATACTGAAACCTTTATGAGATTATGATTTTTTTTTGTGTGTCTACATTTTCCAACCCATACTAGCAAGATGAGAACATTTATCTCTTAGTATCTTCATAATAGATAACCTTTACTACCCTGTTTGGTGCTTTCCCCACTAGCTAAAGAACATATGCTGTACTGAATTGACACTGTCAAACCACCATTTTATTGCTAAGTATTAATGATGTATGTAATTCTTCTAACTAATCACAAGAATCTGTAGCCATAAATAGCATTAGATCTTTTTCTGCTACAGTGTCATTTATAAAATGCTTTTGAATTTTCTTTCCTTCCAAACTTTGCTTGTTTGGGTCAGGTAGCCTCCTCTTACACATGAGTGTAGTTAACTGACTTTATTGGAATTCCATCAAATCCTCTTATCAGAGAATTTCCCTATGCATTTGGCTTTCATTCATCTGGCTACTCAATCTAGCTTTCATTGACTCTATTTTATGCAGGGTTTTGGCATTCACACAGTTAAGCATTTATACCTCACCCTCTTGAAACTTCTTCTGATTTCTCAACTTCTGGACTGTAATATGGACAGTATTCTATGCTTAGCATCTCTACAAATGTTATAACTCAATAGTGTGAGATCAAATCATTCAGTATTTAAACAGATTTTGCTATTCAATTGCCCAGTAATGATAATGGATTTACATTCATACTGGAAGATGGTCTATAAATACAGAATTACCTTTATGCATAACAGATGATTGAAAACATTAGAAAAATATAAAGTTCTTTCTTCATAAGTTTAAATATGGAGACCTTTGTTATTAAAAAAAAAAAGAAAAAAAGAGAAAGAAATTTGAATGAGATTATGCATTTCAAAAAGCTTTAAAATAAACTAGAATATATTAATGATATCACTCAATTTAAGGTTGCTTCCATGTAGTAAGCAGACATCCAAGGTTGTCTTTGTACCAGTTCCGCCAGATTATAAAACAGTTTCTACACAAAGTGGAAATTCAGCCCAAGATGAACCAAACTGCTCTCCACTTTTCTGGACATCTCCTTGGAATCACATCAAAGCAAACTTTTCTTTTGCCATCCTTTGCTTGTGAGGAGCAAATTACTTCTTTTTGTTGCTGTTTTTTTTTTTAACTGCATACAATCTGTTCCTTTTATATGACCCTTCTTTAGAAACATCCGTTTTATTAAATAAGTTGGAAGCTAATTGCAGTCATTATAATCTCCTTAGATTCTTAATAGTTTAATTTATGTTTGTGCATCCAGCTGTTGGGATTGAAGGAAAAAGTACAAACCCACATGACCTTACACAGCACTCTCTTGATTAAGAACCAATGCCTCCTAAAGTAACAGTAGTGGATGAAGCTGGGGGTATCTATGGAGAAAAGGCCATATGCCTGAGAAGCAGGCAATGCTCAGAAGACAACAGAAAGGTTTCTAAAGTAATGAAGGAAGAGGTTTGCTGTCAAGCAATGCTGTCAAGAGAGATGAAAACAAATTCATGTTACTGAAGCAAGTCAGTCACTCGTGAGACTAAGTAGGTGTAGCAGACATGTCCTTTTTACTTTTTTGCTGTTTAATAGGAAGGGGGAAAAAAAATTCCTTTACACAGTGACAAGCACAGAAAAGATAAAAGCAAAAGCAGCAAACAGCATATGTAGTGTAATTAGGAAAAGTTCACATTGTGCAGACAGTAAGCCAATTCTACCCTTAGTGACAGTCATGAAACTCCTCTGGAGGGTAGCCAACAGTAAATTTTTAATGCCTCCAACCAGTACCTCCTGCCTCAGGCTGCAGTACTGCTTAGTCATGGTAACTTTTCCCAAAACATTCATGTCTTCTAAATGAAAATGGACCCTGCATTCTGGAATCTGCTTTCTGTTGTCTCCTTGTTATATAGCAGCCCGTCTTCTATTGGCAATCTCTCCAAATTTCTCTGCTTTTTCACCATCTCGAGATACCTAACTTTTAATTTCAATGTTTAATAGTATTTTCTTAAATAGTTTGAAGCCTAATGACTACTAATATAAAAATAGGTCAAGCATTTGATGGTCTTTAACAACTGTGGGTTCTCTTACATTGCAAACATCTGAATCAAAACACATGCTTGACTCTTTCTGTCTTCTCACAGTTGCTTTAAAACCTTTATTATTCTGGTTCAGATTTTCTTCTGATGTAAACTGATGGGATCTCCTACAGTCTCATTGGGTGATTTCCTTGCAGGACTTATTTCTTTGTGACTCTACTGTTGCTCTTATATTGTTTATGACTGTGAAAATAGGATGGTCAAATAGTCAGAAAAAATTATAGTCTACAAGACTCTGTCTTGGTTTAACTGGCAACCAAGCCTTACATAACCTCTTGGTCCCCCCACCCCAGTTGATGGGAGAGAGAATCAGAAAAGTTAAAGTTAGAAAACTCATGAGTTGAGATAAAGACAGTTTAATAGAGAAAACAAAAGCCGTGCACACAAGCAAAGATAAACTAGAATTAATTCACCACTTCCCATGGGCAAGCAGGTGCTCAACCATTTCTAGAAGAGCAGGGCTCTATCACACATAATGGTGATTTGGGAAGATAAATACCATCAATCCAAATGTCCCCCACTTTCTCTTTCTGCCCCCAGCTTTACATGCTGAAAATGTCACCATATAGTCTGGGATATCCCTTTGGCTATTTGGGTTCAACTCTTCCAGCTGTGTCCCCTCCCAGCTCCTTGTGCAGCCCAGCCTCCAAACTGATGGGGTGGGGTGAGGAGCAGAAAAGGCCTTGACTCTGTGCAAGCTCAGCAATAATGAAACCATGCCTGTGTTACCAACACTGTTTCTAGTACAAATCCAAAACACAACCACATACCAGCTGCTCTGAAGAAAATTAACTGTACCCCAGCAAAAACCAGCACACTCCGAAAGATAACTTTACATGTCTATGCAATTTCTTAGGAGCATAAATAATCCTAGCAGAGACAAAGCAGTGCAGTGAATTTAGATGTTCCTCATCCACTGGTCAGATTAGCTCAAAACCGTTTCTTCACTTCTATGCCAGGCTTGCTAATCCTTCTTTCTGCCTATATCCCCTTTATTTTTATCAGCAGGTCTCAGGACCCATCCCTTGTTCAAAGACCTTGATTTCTGAAATACACTCTACAAGTGCACTAGCACTCTCTTCTGTTAGTTCACTTTCAGGTACTTTTTTGGTTAAATCTCTTTCATTTCTCCTCCCTTTCTTGATAGTCTTTCAAAGTGAGTTCCCTTTTTTTTTTTTTATCCCCCCCTTCCACTGCTTTTATAACTTCACCAACTTCGCCCGTTCAACAGGCATACAGTTCTGGTGTCATTTGTGATTTCCCTCTGTCCTCCCTATTGATGCTGTCATTACCTCCATTTATTTCTTTCCTCCTCTTCCACTTTTATATTATCTCCAAAATACCTACATTCCAGCTGTAAATCCTTGAGCAAAATGCACTGCAAATGTATAACAAGCCTCTACTTGTAAACATGAAGTCAATATGAAGAACCAAAGGATGGGAGGGAAAGGAAGCTCCATATAGCATGAGAGTGAGTGGTGGTAAGTAGCCATTCAATTCCTTCTGCTTAGTAGGTGATACTTAAAATGCTCCATTAATTGACTATATACAATTCCATTTCCTTCTCCATTCTTCAGTCTCCTCACTTCCTTATATCTTGGTACTAATTGAGGGTTCAGATGCTGGTGACAATATTTAACTCCCACTATAATCTGGATCTTGATGGAGAATTCCTACATTTCTACTCCCTTTTAAACTTCACCCAATCCATATACAGATTGCCCAGACAACAGGTGGATTTCCCAAGGCAACAGCTCCAAGTGTGGGTTATTATTTTGTTGTTTTGAATTGTTATATTCTCGTAAGATTCTTTAGGACTCCACAGAACCATAACAACATATGTACTTATTATGATTCGTGTGTTAATTAAACATTTCCAGCTCAGTGAATGAATTCCGTATAATGTCTCTAGGTAATTGAGCTCTGCATCCTTAATTGTTGTGCCATAGGTCAAGCAGATGATAACGTATTTTCTCTAGTGGAAATAACGAATTTACTCCTTGTTCATAGCATTCAGCTTGTCCTCATATACTAGTGCAAAAATCTCGACAGTATTAAAACAATATAATTAGATAACTGTTACATTCAAAGCTATATGCCTCAGATTAAATAAAATCCTAAATAATTTCAGTTTCTGTCCCTGCTAATCACCAAGTTTTTTGTGTTTTTCATTTAAACATAATGCTAGGACCAATTCAGTACTTTCACCTCTGGGACTCCATTTGTTATGTACTGGTTCCTTAGAGACCTAAAGCAATTAAAATTAAATTGAATTTATAGCTTAATCCATCCCTGAGAAGTACAGGAAAAAAATTATTAGAGCTTTCCAGAGGTTTTCTTTTTTAGAACAATCCTGTTCACTGACTCAAATAAAGCTCTGCTTACTTATACCAGCAGTAAATTCACTCCTCTTCACATAAATAAGTAATTATTTTTCTTTCTTATCGTCAACTTTGCAAAAATCAGCCTACCAATACTTTTTTTAAATACTGACTTTGAAGAGTACAATGAAAGTAATTATATTGTGTATATGCATAATCTTTCTATTCATGTTTAAAGTGGATCTACACTAAATAGTTGGATTTTAAAAGGGATTATTTTTCTTCCTTTATTTGTTTGCACTTGATGAAAATACAAAAAAGATAAAATTCACATGAAATACTGCGTTGTCAGCCATCTTGGTCTTCCTTTACAATCAATACAAAATAAATAAACAAATTAAGACATAATTAATCTGGCCTAATTTAGATGTAAATATCAGGATGAGACCAGTAATGTAACATGCTGCGGAAGTGGTTGTGTCATCATTCATGGAGTTATTTAAAAGATATGTAGATGTGGCACCTGGGGACATGGTTTAGTGGTGGACTTGGCAGTGTGAGGTTAATGGTTGGACTTGATGATCTCAAAGGTCTTTACCAACCTAAACAATTCTGATTCTATTCTGTGAATCATGACTCAGTGGAAACAGCTGCATGGTATCTCTGGGTCTTCTGCTTGTGTCTGTCTTTAGCAAAATGAATACCATTCATAAAATTTCAAACTCTAGTAAATGGAAGTAGAAATGTTATTTTTCCACTTGTTCTAAATGTAGCTTTCATCCAAGAAGCATGTAAAACAAAGGATGTAGTATGTCCTTGTTACACAGTTAGGCTGAACTGAAGTAAAGATGTATTTATGTGTGTCTGTCCCACTCTAAGAGGATCCTACCATCTTTTAATAGACTGATTTATATCAATGTAGATACTAAAAATCCTTTTACAGAAAAGCTTTTGCTGTTTGAGGTGTCACCTACCCTTCAGAGGGAATTACTGAAATAATATCAAATTGGGGGGTAAAAGATGGAAGTTGATCACAATTGCAGACGAAAATTTAAGCAATGCAGAAAAGTTATGCAGAATATGAATAGTATATCTGAAAAAGTCCATAATGAATCAAGTGATTAAGAATAAAATGACCATCTTTTAACTACAACAGGAGCAAAATATTTCCTGGCAGAGGCCTGGGTTCATTGTTAGCTGAAGGGGATAAGACAATGAGAAGGCAGAAACACTCCTCTCATTGTGTGCTTGACACTTGATGTATTTGGCAGGACAGTGGGTAAGGATTTCATGCAAGTTGAATAATTTCATTTTCTTCCAATGTTAGCTAAAGAAAATGCTGAAAGATAACTACTCGTTATACACTGTAGAATTGGCTTTAGAGATAATTAAAGCCCAATAATTTTAAAAAATACTTTGGAATGGTAATGTTAATTTATTGAGATGAATTGAAAGAAAAGCCACTTTCTATATACTTTTAAAAGATCAGGTGGGATGATTAGAGCAATTAGAGGCTGACTAACTTAAAACATTTTCTAAAAAAAGCCACTGGAACAGAAATTTTGTCTAGGCAAAGTCAGTCTGCATAATATGTTAGAAATAAGTCACTGAGAAAACTTCTCAGGGCTTTTTAAAATGTCACTTATAAAGATAGCTGCAATAATATAATATATTTTGATTTCTCTGATGGATTTTAGTAACATATTCCTTTGTTTAAGCACAATGACATTAAGTAGATAAAAGGTTACTTAGAAGACCATTAGTGGTTAACAAGAAGGACACTGGATTAGTTGTGTTCCTCTACATAAGCTGGCAGAACATAGTGTAGGCTGTGATCATGGTAACATACATGAATTTACTTCTTCACACAAAGCTTCACCTACTTCACTATGCACAAATATGGAGAGTATCCACATGAAAATCACAGTGCATATTCTCTGAACACTGGATGGGTCTTCTGAGAATTTACAAATGCAAATGTAATTAGCCTGTAAATTAAAATTATTTTTAACCAGGTCTTTAAAGAGATATTTTTATGTGTCAGACAATTTTGCCCTCGAAAGCTTTAGACTAGCTTGGTGGAGCAAAGAATTGTAAACAAGATCTCTGAGGATTATATATTTTAAAAATAAACTAGTTAGATGAAGTTGGTTTTTTCCACTCTCATTCTTTGTTACTGAATTTCTCCTTTGATAGAGGTTAAAATTTTGTCCTTTTCAACAAAACTGAAGGAGGTAGTTTTCTCTGAAAATGTCTGTCCTTCCCCATTATTCTCAGTATACTGAAACCATTGGCAGTAAAGAAGGCTGCTTTCTTGATTTAAGCTGCTTTGACATTTTCCTCTACTGCTTAAAATCAGCAGTCTCCATGTTCTCTGAAGCAAGTGGATTTTATTCCTGCTGGTTACATTTGAAAGTAAAAGGTAGTTTTTCTAGAAACTACTTCTGTTCATGTTCTCAGTCAGAATAATGGATAATAGCTACTGTTTCTACTAGACCAAAGCCTCAAAAGCCACTTATGCTTGCTTGCTGTATGTATAAATAATAACACCCAATTTAAAGGAAGTCCTGTGTGAGCTTTTTACTAGTCTTCAAATATATTGTTAATGCTCCTGAAGTCATAGAAATTTGTACTCCTGGCAAAAAATATAACTAATGGATTCCTTTCCCACAAAATAGCCACAAGTATTTATATCAAAACAACAGATAATTTAAGTACTGTAGCACCTATATTTTTTCTCCTCAGGTGTCTCCCTCTTGTCTCTTGCTTGTGGCTATCTTTCTCTCCACAATTTAGTTCTATTTCCAAATCTTTATGAAGATTGTATCATAATTAATGCCAGGAAAACAGAAATTCTGTTTGCTATCTGGTCATTTTGTCGCTAATATACATACTTTCCCCATGCCTTGTGCGGTTGAGATAGTACCCTGAACAGCTTTCATTAATTTTGTTAAAGCTTCATGATTAAAATCAAGGTTCTGCACAAGTTTCATTGGCCATAAATCTCATATTGTTAGTCCAGGACAGTTTCTATAGACAATATCCTGCCAAGTGTCACAATCTCATTATTGCAGCTTTTAACTGTTAAATGGAAGATCAACTACTAATTTTGTGTTGTCACCTCTTTGACTCCCACACACGCTGAGTCACTGTAAGACCTGTCCCACGAGCTGTCCCAGAACATGTCCCTAAAGCATGGACATGTCCCGTCACAGACTTCTCCACCAGAAATTCATTGTGACTAGGGTAGATGAAATGCTACCAGGTCCAACCAATGACCCAGGCAAGTTCATGTTAAAGAGGCAGATCCAGTGTCAGGTCATGATGTAAATCCACAGGTTGGAGTCCAGACCTACTGGGTCCATGGCCAGGTATGGGTTTGGTTGTGAGAAGTCTGGGAACAGGCGTAGCTATAACACACTTCTGGCAGGTACTGACAGAGATGGTATGGGCCTTATGGGACCATTTTGCAAGGGTTCTGATTAGGGCCAGCAAGGGCTATTAGTACCCTTTAGTGCACATGGACTGAGTGTTGAATTATTTACCTCTATATTCATCTTGACTGCTTCCTTACTGTTTCTTCTGAATGATGGAAAGCTTCAAATGACAAATTTTCTGAAGCTACCAAGAATAAATAGTAAGGAGAAAAACCTTAGGCCAGAAACATCAGGCCTTACCACCAATATATCTGGGCCCAACTAACTAGGCTTGTTTAACCTGGAAAAGATGCGGTTAAAGTGAACTTAATAGCAACCCTCCAGTACCAAAGAGAATGTTTCTTTAAAGGCAAGGTCAGCCTCTACACTATAGTCCTGAATTAAAACAGTGATGTTCTAGTGTGATATGAAAAAAAAAAGTTTTACTATAAGGATAGTTAATCACTGAACAGTTGCCTAGAGATGTTGTGTGATTTCCACCCTTGGATATTTGCAAGTCCCAATCAGAAAAAGCTTTAAGCATCTCGGTGTAGACGGCCCTTCTTTGAGTAGAGGACTTGAGTGGGTACCTCCTAAGATGCCTTCATATGTGTGTGACACTATGATCCTACACCATTCACATGGAAAAATGCTAACCTTTCTCTTCACTAGCTGCACAAAAATGATCACTCAAACAGTTTTAACTTCACATTTCTTTGCTACCTTGCCCTTACCCATATTCTCATACTTTTTAGATACCACATCTGTTCCATACTAAATAAAGGATAGTTCAAGGGAAAAAAAAAAAAGAATATGTATGGAGATTCAGGAGAAAATGGGAACTACTGTTTGAGGGAGAACAATGTTTACTATCTTAAACAAGTAAAGAAAACTGCTGTTTATGAGGAAACCAACACCTAAATAACAAATTCCTCTAGAATCAGATCTTGCTCAATAGTAAGTCTCCGTTCCTAGTGACTTCAAGTTTTTCTTTAGAAGATCTTAATGAGAATTTGTCATGGTTTAGGAATGGTATTCCCTAATTTAGTGCTCCCACTAAAATGAAAGGCTCTCCCCTTCCCTCACCAGCTTCGATGAGGGAGAAAAAAGGCAGAGATCCTGAGAAATTTACTGGAAACAACGAGATAAGAAAATTAACAGATACAGCAATAATATTAATATAAAAGTATACAGAAAGAGGATGATTTACATGCAATAAAAAAGGCTCACCAAATGACCCAGTGCCATGAGACCCCTAAGACAATAACAAAATGGCAGCAGACCCTCCACACACCATGTTTATCTCCCTGACCATAAACTATGCCTCCCTCCTTCTGGGAAGTGAGAGTCCTTATTTCCATCCCTCAGTGATGGGTGGTATTGAATAACAACCTAGACACACCCACAAGGCTCCATTCTCCGTCCTCTCACAGCTACTGAGAAAAAATTAGCTTTGTCCTGCCCGAAAACCAGGACAGAACTGAACCCCCAAACCATCATTACTGAAACACTTTGGAGTGTTTCCATTTCACTGTATGTGAAGTACCACTACCTGTGATGTCATGAACAGAACATGTTCACATGTTCTCAAAAATTTGCAAATTGCCCATTCTGGTGTTATCTACAGAGCAAAAGTGTGCCAGGAAGAACAAAACAATCCCTTCTAATATATATTCTCTTTGTGATTATACACCAATTTATTAATTATTATGCATTTAAACTATGACTAAAAGAAGTTACCAATGCAAATCACCATATGCTGCCTGATTCTGATTTATGAAGGAAGATCTTCACAAACCTGTGAATATAGGTAGTGAGCCTTGTCTTTCTTTTCTGGAATTCTTTTGAGTTATTATTCTATAATCTAGCCTGCAAAATCTTTTTTGTAAAGGTAAAATCACATACTAAGTCCAAATATCTCTCTTCCCTCCTCTTACTCCTCTCTGGCCCTCACAGTCTATGAATGTGTTCTGGCTTACCTACACTGCAAATAATTTAGAGAGCAAAAACAACAAGGAGAATGAGCAATCCTACCTGGAGGGATTGACAATGTTCCTAGGAGTGATGCATGAGCAGGCAAGCAGGTTTCTGAAGAGTGGACAGCATATCAAAGATTTATTTTCTCTGCAATAAGTATCAAAAGAGGCATGAAAGGAGGACCACTTACTATTTGTTCCATCAGGCAAATGAACCCAACCAGTGACTCTACTCATTGTTCAAGATTAAAGGGAAATATATTAATATAAAAAGATAATAGTGTGTATTGTTTCACAAAGAGCCATTTATGGGTTATAACATAACATGAAAGTCATGCATGGCTGTTTGTTTAGGTCACTGTAGAATTTCTCAAGATTAAGAAATGGTAAAGTAACCTATGCAAGAACTCAGCAATAACTTTGTGTTAGAACTATGCTTCAATATCTTCAAAATCCACATTTGATAAACCAATGTTTTAAGACTTAAGTAATTATTGAGGAGGATATGTGTCATTATATATTATTACTTTGTGACTTTACAGAAAGTAATAGGATCTTGTATTTTGAAAAGCACTAGCAACAAGCAGATAAGTCCATAACTTTACATGGAAATATCGTAGGGATTTTGTGCCATTTTTTTGCCATGCACTTTAGAAAAAGATTCAGCTTTTTCTAACTTCTAGTACCCTTGATGTCATAATTTCTGAAAGATACATCACTATTAATTTGTGCAAAGTCCAGTAGACACCTTTCCCTTCTTCTGATTTTGTATTTACTTGTATTGGACAGTTCACAGACTAACATACAGTTGGTATGACAATTACATGTTTTTAAGGTGAAAATTCATTATCTTTCAGCATAAAGTCATGCTTTATTTCTAATCATTAAGTTTAGCAATCAAAACAGGAATTAACAAAGTTCACTCACTAAGCTCACCAAGGGTTGTGCTATGACTAGTTTGCGCTATGCTTTCCAAAACTGTGAATTTCAAGTAGTCCCACAGAATTATGGAATAGAATTGGATCCTACTTAGCTTCTAATATTTAGTAAAGACAGTTCTGGACATAGAGATGCAACTGCACATAAACATCTACAAAAAATCATAGAATCATTAAGTTTGGAAAAGAACTCAAGGATCATCAAGTCCCACCATTAACCTAACACTGCCAGGTCCACCACTAAAATATGTCCCCAGGCACCAGATCCATACATTTTTTAAACACTTCCACGGATGGTGATTCCATATTTTCCCTGGACAGCCTATTAAAGCTACCCTTTAAGTACTGCCATCCTAAAGCTCTATTAAACTCTCCAAATACATTTTACGTAGGTGACAATACAATGGAGCAGGCTTGATGCAAAGGAACTTTCTCTGAGAAGTAGGAGGTAGAAGTTTTGATCTAATTCATTGAACAAAAGGAAGACTTTTTCAAACCAGATAGCTAATTTCTGATATGACAGGTAACATTCTCCTGCAGTTATTTTAAAAATAGCACCCATTTTTTTGTCTGACAGAAAAAAGAATATAGTGATTTATCAATCAGATGCGTTATCAAAATTGTAATGTAATTTTTTAATTATTATTTTTTATTAGTAATCAGACATGCTAGTGGCCTTCTGGAGACTCATGAAATATAAGAGGGGATCTTTAAGTCAGATGAGTTAAGGTCTAGTGCATAAAATTTCTTTAGACAACAGGTTTCTCTGCGTTGTGGGTAGATATGATTTTATTGCTCTGCAAGTGTGGATGTTCTAGATCTATGCCAGTGTACTATCTTTTTGTTGCTATTTAGCATTCAATTTTACTTCGCTCTGCTTTGCAAATAAAAGTTCATGCACATATGGCCCATCCCAAACACCCTCTCTCCAAAAGAATCACTTAGAATCAGAGAATCACTAAGATTGGGAAAGACCTTTAAGATTGTCAAGTCCAACCGTTAACCCAGCACTGTGATGTTCACCACTAAACCATCTCTGCAAGTGCCACATCTACACACCTTCTACACACCTTTTGAATATTCCCAGGGATGGTGATGCAATCATTTCCTTGGGAAGCCTGTTCCAATGCCTGGCAACCCTTTCAGTGATAAAATTTTTCCTATTATCCGATCTAGATCCTGATTGGTACAACTGTTGGTTTGTTACCTGGGACAAGAGACCATCTGTCTCTGCAGACAGGTATATAACAGGTCACAAGTATTTGCAAAGCTTCTGTGAGCACTAACCTGAGGTACTTCTGGCATGTTCCACACAGAATTAAATATACGTTAATTTCCAGTATGCTTGGGAAACCTCTGGTGTTAAAAAAAAAAAAAAAAACAAGGACAAAAATGAAATTTCAGAATAGTGAGATTTTTATTTACTACAGCAGTTCTCAAGAGTGGAATTATGGGCTCTTGTCTCTTTGTGTTTAGCTATTCAGAGGCTATTTTAAATTAAATCATGAGATGCCATAAGAAACCTAAGGACAAATTTTCATAAGTTTTGCATTTCCATTAAGTTTAAAGAATATGGGAGAGAGAAACATCAGTTCTGATACTTCTCCTGGCCTCGGTGGGATGGGTGGTGAAGGAGTTGTGGATCAGCATGCTTCTTGGGTAAGCCCTGCCTGGTAGTTCAGCCTGGCAGGGTGCATGCACATGCTGGGAGGGATGATCCAGACACTGCTGTATGTGGATGCACTGCTCTCTAGGTCGGAAGAGGTGCCCCCATAGCTGCATGCAGCTCTTGGGCAGAACTGGCATAGATGCTTCACTCAGCTGTATCCAGCCAACATCTGCCCAGCTCTGCCTCACAGCTGCCACCATTCTCTATTGGGCGGTACACAGCACCGCTTGGAAGTGCTCCCAAGGGTGTCAGGAGAGCAAAAAGGTAGTTTGGGGTCTCACAGAGATCTTTCTTTCTCTGCCCTTTCCTGTGCACAGGCAACCTGAAGGAGAAGAGGAAGCCCAGATGACCTAGCTTCCCTCCATCAAGCTACTACTGAAGGAACTGAGCTGCAGTCCACCAATGCCATGAGTGTCCCTTCTGACTCCACTCTGCCCCAGATGTTAATCTAGCTCAGCATTAGGTGCAACACTTCTCACCTTCTGCTTTTTTCCCCTTGTCCAAGCATTAAAACTACCTACCAAGAGCTTGGAGAGGCTCAGGATCAGACCAAGGTGAGGTGTCTCACACCAGCATGCTGAGCTTCAGGAGAACATTCCAGTGTTTCAGCCTCCCCCAGCACTGGTGGCCAGCCCTGTTGGGCACATCCTAGATCAATGGCTGAAGGAAATCCCTCGACCATCTCCACCTCTTACACACTGCCAGGGGGTCAATGCAGCTTGCTGGGGACATTTCCTGGCATGGGGCTGCTCAGCAAGAAAAGTATGCTTCTTGCAGGTTGATCCCAGGCAGAGGTTCCTCTGGAAGCAAACGTGCACTTCGCTATTCAGCTGGTGAGTTTGGAGAAGGATAACTCTTCTCCTCTTGCAAGTGGGCGTTTCTGCTGCACTGGGACTGCTGTTGCCCTTCCTGCTGGGTGCAGTTCCCATCACTTTGTGGCAGGAGAGAGCTGAGACTCCAGGGATCCTGAATTCCCAAATACCACCTCTTCCTTGCACTTATTGGCAGGTACACAGTGCTGAGAGTGTTCAGGAGCGTTTTTCTGATGCTTCTAATACACGACAATCATCTAAACCATCTAATGTTAAACCAGACCATGACTGATAACATGAATAACGAGACAAGGCTTCAACTCTAAAAATAATCTCTATAATTTTATTTATTTAAATAAGGTTTTATTGGAGCTTGTCCATGATAAATGCATATATATAGAATCATATGCCTGTTAATGCTATTGTAATATGGGAATTACAACCAATTAGAAGAAGCACTGAGCAGAAGGATCACATAATGATAGGGAAATGAAGACTGAAGAACCATGCTGAAAATTACAGAAATCCTCCTTTATGACATGAAATGTGGCCACTAATACTACCTGTGGCATATGCTTTTGCATATGTGCCATTTTGTGTTCAGTCTCATAAGAAATTCTTGTGTCCAGAATAGGAAGAATGTTCTGCGGCTCTGTCCACTTCATGTATTTTGATGGACAATAATACCAACATATCTATAGACTTAACTACTGTTTTTTAAACAAAGTAACCATCTCTATAGCTCTCTAGTTATGTTGTAGGGCCATGTAACCTTTCTTGTCTATGCTCTTGATAATTTAATGAACTCTGTTTTATATTGCATTAAAACCTCAGGAGGTGTGAACATGTATAAGTCAGTGGTAATGAAAGAATATATAATATTTTTCAGCATCGGAATACCAATCTTTTTTTTTCCTTTATCTGAGATTCACAGAGCACTGAAACCCACTGAGAAACTGCCTTGAAGCGTGATATGCAACTGTCATACTAATTAGAAACTGAGCTTCAAAATATGACTTGCTGAACCCCAGCAAGTCTAAACAGATCCTTTGGTTATGTCTTCCCTAGGTGTATAAGGTTGCTTCTGGTTTCATTCAAAAGAGAAAGGAAAGTTGTTAATTACATGCCCTTTTTTATCTGTTGATATAAAAAACACATACCTGTTGATATGTGAAGCAACCTTGGGAATACCATTAGACCTGTGGCAGGCAGCATTATTCATTTTTATTTTTCAGAAGGGTGTAATTTAGGAGAGAAAGTAGTTTCTTTTAATATATTCTTCTGTTAATTTGGTCTATCTGGAATATTGTGCCGTCAATATCCATTTTCCAAGGCTCAAGACATGTCACACTTGTGCAATTGTTATGGTGACAACGTTTCAGCTCTAAAAAATGAGCAAAAGCAAAACAAGCTTTTTCTCGTGGAAACATCATAGAATCATAAAATGGTTGGGTTGGAAGGGACCTTGAAGATCATCTAGTTCCAACCCCCTTGCCATGGGTAGGGATGTCACCCACTAGACCAGGTCACTCAAAGCCCTGTCCAACCTGCCCTTGAACACTTCCAGGGATGCAGCATCCTCAGCTTCTCTGCACAACCTGTCCCAGTGTTTCACTATGCTCACAATAAAGAATTACGTCATAACATCAAATCTGAATCTCTCCTCTTTTAGTTAAAAAACTATCAGGGCTTCAGCTTTCCTAACCAATCCCTGGCTGATTAGTTCCTGATTCTATGATAATTTAAGAAATTTTAAAAGTAGAAATTACAAGTATGCAAAGTTTTGTTCTGAACTATTGGGCCACACAGACTTCAGAGTAGATTTTCTTTGTACATTATATAATTTCATATTTTACTTCATCAGCAGCTGAACTACACTTATTGACTACGACTAATATTTTCTAATTCTAATTGAAAAGAAAGTCTAGTTCCTGAATACTGTCATAGTCCAATTTGAAAAAGTGCATTCTGCATGCTCCCACTCTGTTCCTTCATACTTCTTTGTTTTTTATGTGTTTAGGCCCCTAATCCTTCTTCAGATTGGAGCTGCTCCAGCTTAGTTCCATGAATGTGCTATCATCATGGCTACTGAAGACAAACACCCATCAGGTCCCTGGTTGCTCCTTCCCTTCCATGTTCCTTTGTTTGTGCTGAAGAGCTTATGCTTGCCTCAGGAAAGACCAGCGGAACTGATTCTGATAAAAAGTAACACAAAAGAAAAAGAAGTAAAAAAAAGAAAGAAGAAACATTGGTTTTATTTTGGCTCGGCTTTTTAAAAAGTAGTTTAAATGGGTTCAGTGGCTTAGTTTGGTCCACAGCTGACTTTAACCATTGAATTATAGCTGTAGAACACCCATTCCAAAAGAATAGATCATCTCATGTTATAGGAGCTTGGACTGTGGAGAAACGTAAATCAAGAAGTCTTGATTCTGGGGTAATATTATCCAGTCAAAAATTTTGGAGTTTTGTCTGATATACTTCCTATTTATTAGATGTTTATTTTTGTTGGTTTTCATCAGAAAGGTCTCCACAGAAGGAACAAAAAAAGTCCACTAGCTATATTTCAAGCTTCATTCTACTTTCACACTGGTGTGATCCATATGCATACTGATGAAAACAAAGTCAGATTCAAGTTCTAAATCAATAGTGTTTCCTATTAAATGCATTCTTCCTGTCCTCTTGCTCTGCTGTATGCATAAAACAGACTTCAAAATATGAACTGAGAAGTTTTTGCTGTCTAGCTCAGTGTTTTATAATCTCTTATTGCTACTCTTGTGGAAAGCATAATGCATCATAACATGCATATTTCTGTATACATAAATATATATGTATGAATGTTCATGCATGAACTTAAATGCTTTATTCTCTCTGCTCCCCACATTTTTTCTTTGCAAAACACTGATTGTTGTGAAACATCTGTATATAAAATTTAAATTCATATGATCTGTTTCAAACATATCTAATATGATTTCTTTCATGGTTGACATCTGTCATGCAACAACAAAAATGATTTTTTTCCCCCAACAGAATGAAAAAGACATGCATAATATCAACAAGGATTTTTAAAAAAACTGCTAAAAGATCTACAGTGAATATATTCAGCATAACTCTCAAAGGAGATATGATTCTTTCTGAATCTCCATATAAAAAGGCTTTTAAAGTTTACCAACATTTGATTTGAATTATTTAGCTTAAGATAAACTGTTACATTATTTATGTTAAATGAAGTACATAAACAATGAAAATTTTATCCCCCAAAAATTTAACTGAGGTTTTGCCAACTCATTAGAAGCAAAACTGGGTACAAAATTTCTGACTCAGTTCAACATAAAATGCCTTCACAAGTTATGGTACATGAAGGTGACGCTAAATATATCCCTAATCATTAAATAAAGATGTCTTAAAAATGCAATCTTGGATACATATATCCATAAGTAGACACTTTCTTCCATCAACAAGTTCTGTAGCCTGAAATAGTAGATCAATTACATGCAAAGAATTCAATGTCATTGAATAATTTTCAACAGAATCAGTAAGTCTGAGTTTCTGTCACCATTTTTTTAAACTATTCAGAAATATACCCGTAATTTATGAAAATACATAAGAGATACTCTTGTCATTGAAGTGCTAAATACACACAGGATTGGGCAGCCTATTAATGAGGAAATAATTCTAAAGGTAGAAAATTATAGTTCTGCTCATTAGCATGCAAAGTGAATGAAGGAATTAATTGTTATTTTGAGCTTTCAGGCCAAAATTTGAGAAATGGACACTTCTGTCATTTAGGACTAATCTCACTCTTATGGAGGGCAGTGGGAGTGTGTTAGTAATTGAATCAGTAGATATTGTCTACATCAATTTCTTTCCATGTAAAATAAGGGAATATTACTTCTGTGGAGCTGTTGTGAAGCAATAAAGTTCCCACTGACTGATGCTGTTACTATTTCTGTTTTATCTAGTTTCCTATTGGGCAAATCGATTGAATTCATCCCTTCAGACAGTTTCCGCAGAATTACCTAGACAAAGTCATGGTTGTTTCCTTAATTTACACTCCCTAAAGACTCATCAATTGCCCTTGTAGCCTTTGCTTTTCTTTTGTACCTATTTGATTACTGGTTCTGAAAGAGATGATACGGAACTACCTATCTTGTCTCTTCATTGCAGGGAACACAGTGGTTTTACCCCCTTTCCACACTCTGACAGAACATACAGACATATTTATTGTCTCCAACTTTTCTTTCCTTTTTTTCTCCTCTCAGGTTGTGGTGATGGTTTGTGCAATACAGGTTTACCAGCATCTTTATCTCCTTATCACCTATGCTAAGCCAAACCTCCTCTACAAATCTTAACAGTGCTTCATGAAAGGCCCTATTCATCAATGCATTGAAAGATAAAGTTAAGCATGTGTTTAATTACCTGTGTATGTGAAGTATACTTGCCATATCTCTACTGTACTTCTCTAACTGGTTATTTGTTTCACTGCATTGATTTAATGAGTATTGGCATGATGGTAATTTAATTGCAAATTATTCTCATGTATTTAGACATTTTATTTATTTCAATAAGTGACCTAATCCTTAAAACCCAAGATGAATTCCAAACATTTGCAAGAATTAGAAAACAGTACAAACTTTTTCTAAAGTTTATACAAGATACACTGCAAAATGCAATGTAAACATTAACATGTCAGTCTAGTATACATTTGCTTATCTGAACTCTTTCAGGTACTGGATAAGCAATTCAGTATCTTAAAAGAAATATTGTTACTGTACTACTGCCCACCTGTAAAGACGAAGCAGTGGAAGTCTAGTATGAAAGCCTGTACGTTATAATATTCAGTTTAATTTTTTATTTTCAAAAGCTTGAGTAACTCTGACCCAAATAATTACATGGCCAAAATAATCCTGCAGTTTTTGGAATGTTTTCCAGGCTCACGTGTTGAGTTTATACATATTGCAGCTTAGTTAATTTTGCTATGTAAAACTGGCCTATAAATTGCAGAATTTGTTCCCTAAAAACTATATGAAAACATACTGGCCATTCTAACAAGAGACGGACACATTTATTTTTGTCAGCACTGTCACATGTGGACTGGATCCAGCAGAATGCAGCTGGGATAAACAAAGCTTTTTGGCAGATCATTATTAACAAAGGACTGATCCTATTAAAAGCGTGAGAACAATCTAGGGGCTTTTCTGCAAAAAAGATGCCTTGGAAGCTAAATTCAGGTTGTACAAACAAGGATGCAAAAGCTATATCTTTCTCTTTCTCTTTCTCTTTCTCCTTCTCTCTCTTTCTCTCTTTCTCTTTCTCTTTCTCTTTTTCTGTCTTTCTCTTCTCTTTCTCTTTTCTCTTTCTTTTTTCTCTTTCTTTTCTCTTTCTTCTTCTTTACTTTGCTTAATCTTCTTTCTTTTGTTATTTTTTCTTCTTTATCCTTTCTCATTTTTCTTCCTTCCTTCCTTCTTTCCTTCCTTCCCTCCTTCCCTCCTTCCTTCCCTCCTTAATTGAATGAATGACACTGGTAAACATACAGCCACCCAGGAGGAATTCAGAAGTGCTGCTATGAGATGTTCTGTGACATCTTTACACTAAGCAAGATGGGGGGTGAGGATATTTAAACATTGGGTTCCATAATTTTGTTCTAATATGATTCATTCAGCACTCGGCATTTCACTATTCCTGCATATACAGCTCCTTGTATCAAGGAACATACTACTCCTTGATAAACAGCAGCCTCAGAGAACAACTAAACTGTCCATAGAAAATTATTACAGCAGAAAAAACCTCTAGAGCTTCCTTTTTTCCACTTAAAACCCTCTTTCTACCTTTGATGACTTTTTCACCTCAGTGCATCATTATTGAACATTTTTTATCAAATTTGAGAAAGGCTGAGAAATTAAAAAAAAAGCCCAAACAAACAGACAGTCTTAGTATATCTTGGAATTATTAGGCATATAAAGTCCTTCAAGGAGAAAATATTTATTTGAAGAAGTTATCAGTTTAAAAAAAAAGGCACATTATTCTAAAAGTATCTGAAAGTTGATGTATGCGAGAGAGTGACTCATTTTTTCCAAAGGCCTCTATGAAAGCTTTCAGGGATAGGGAGAGATAAACTGTATGATACTAAAAATGTTGAGAGAGAAAAATGCACCAGTTTCTCTTTTATAAAAATTGAGTAGTTCTGTGGGGTTTCTTCTAGCCTTGGTAGGATTTTTATGGTGTCTTTTTTTTTTGTACTTTAGGCATCTGAACAGCACAAAGAAAATTTTGCAGCATAGAGGAGGCCATCCTCTGCATGAGGGAAGATGTACCACAATATTTCATGCTGCACTTCTTTCAGAGTTATCTCTAAGAGTTTCACAAAGTCTTTACAGGCAATGTCAAAAAGAAAGGGGAGAATCAGGTAAAATGGAAGGAAAAGAAATTTGGAAAGGTCTGCTGAAGCGTTTCAAATATGAGTTTAAGTCAAGGACCAACATGCCCAAACTGCCCCTAGAGTCTGTCATGTACACTTAAAAATTGAAGAAATACAAAGAATTTTATTATTTCACAGTATCATAGAATCATAGCATAGCTTGGTCTGGAAATGACCTTAAGGTTCGTGGGCAAGAACACCTTCCACTAGAGCACGTTGCTCAGAGCCCCATCCAACCTGGCCTTGAACAATTCCAGGGATGGGGTATCATCACTTCAGATGATGTATAAAAACTGAGAGGCATATTTCTCTTAGGAATCATATATACAGGACTATCTGGATCCTCCTAGTTTGAATTCTGTCAGCAAGTACCTATAGAAAGAATACAAGTAGACATTTTATCCTTTACAGCTGTGTGAAACATTTGAGTTGGAAGAAGGACTAGAGCTTGTAAAGAGTGATTTGTACGAGCTGATACCAGCTGTCAGGCTCTTCTGCTTGCTTTCAAGTGTGGAGGAAATACTGAAAGAGCAATGGCTCATCCAATGTGCCCAGGGCCAGTTTGAGAAAAAAGCTCCTCTTGGAGGGAGCAGCCATGACATTTAACCCTCCCACTCAAGTAGAGGGGCTGTAGAAAAGATGTCTGTTTGGAAAGTTTTCCTGGCCCTTGCTAATTCCCAAATCCTTGTCCTGATGATTATTTGGAAAAGATCTGTTTGCCATAACCCATTTCCATCCAAGTGAGCACCAGAGTAACTGAATAGAATCAGCACTGGGACTCCAGAGACAGGATCAGCCTTAGTTCATTTGTTCACAAAAATAATAACCACTTCCTCATCTCTTCTGCTTCCTTTATCATCTTCTTAGCCGGTGCCGGTGTTCCCGAGAGCTAACTTCACTCTCTCTCACCTTAGTACAATTTGCAAAACCCACTTCCCTCAGCCTGAATTCACTGGTATGAAGTCATTGAGACTCCATTCCGTGCATTTTCCAGTACACTATCAATCAGAAGTTCCTTTTTAATTAAATTGCTGCCTGCTTATGGGTTTCTCATCTGTTCAGCTAACTATATTTCTTTGAGTGTGAATTTACTTGTACAGCTATATCCTGTAGAGAGAAACACTGCTCAGCCCAGGGAATGGCTGATATTCTCAAGGAACCAGACAGAAACCATCAATAAAGAATTCTGAGTGCAGTTTTTTCAATATTTACATCTTAGTTGGATCTGTTTCAGAAACTGTACTTCAAAGGTAGTTTTCCAAGCCTTTCTTTGGACTTGTATTTCCCTGTCAGCCACTGAGGCAATTCCTCGATTACATCGTCCTCTCTTGGTTTCAGGCTTCAGAGTAAATATTGTGTGGACTCAGAGTCTCAGAGCTTTGGCACCTGTAAGTGTCTATAGTATTACTATCCCCAGAGGTATCTGTGAAAGTGAATCTTTGTGATGAGCATAACATGGCAGCCTAAAAATATCCAATATAAATAATATGGCAGCCTAAATATATTAAGTGCCACAACTCTAACCAAGGCATGGTGAGTACTGATCCCACTTTGTGTCTATAGAATTAGATAGCTTATATATTCCGTATCTGTAGACAGAATGTGGAAAAGATAAACACCTATTCTTAATTTCTATTTACGCCTTCCTGGAATATGAGGAATTTGTCAGTACTGTAAATGGGTTGGGCATCCATCTTGTCTCAATTCATCCCCGAGAGTTCTTTGTTGGAGAAATCAAACAACAGGAGAATGGATATAATTGCAAAGAATGGATATAATTCCTTCTTCTAGGGCTGTAAGGAAATAGGTATGAGTTGTCCCATGCAATAGGATGAGTTCTTCAAGACTTTTTTTTTTTTCTTTTGGGGACAATATTAGTAATTAGACCAGAGAGATAGAGCCTATCTGATCTGTCATATACTGTAGTGCCAGAAGGAAAGACACAGTTCTATATAGACCAGTTTCCAGCCTAAAGCCATTCACTTAAAAGAATGATAAAAAAATCTTTCCGTGTATTTCAACTGCCTTTAGCGCTGAGAGAGACCTTGACAAGGCTGGAAGTGAAGCAGACAGGGAAATATACTGTTTATTTTTGTGCTGATTTGATTTTTTTGCTTTGTGTTCATGGGCAAGATATGCTGACAATGTGATCTCTTCTCATCTATGAAAGGAGAAATGAAGCTTTTATCACACACCTTAGAAAGAAAAAATGTGTTTGAGTAAGCTAAACCTATTGCTCTGGGCTATCCTGTGACACAGCTCCTTTCATTATTCATTAACTCAGATAATGCTAGAGAGCAAGTCTTTCATAAAAGTTCTTATTTTTAAATCTTCAGAAGCCTAGGAGTAAATAAAGTTCTTTCATTTTATAGATCAGTCAGCAAGGGAAGAGAGGCAGATGTGAAGCATTGTGTGCAGTAAAAAGGAGCCATATGACTAAATTTTAAGAAATTATTCTTATAGATTACTGTCTACATTTTCCTGTCTCATTAGACAGCTTATAACTATAGGTATTTCCTCATAATCTTGTTTAGAGAAATGACTATGCAATTTTTGAGAAGACTATAAAATAATCTGGATAAATCTCTCAGTTACAATTTCAGGCTGCATATGAGCAATAAAAATATGCATTTAAAATGAGATGTGATAGACCAAGTTAACTATAAGCAATTCAATCAAGACTTTCTCCAGCAGCAATTAATCTTGTCCTTGAGAATTCAAGAAAGCGAAGGTTGTGCTAGAATTACTGGAATGAATGTGTTTCACAGGAGTGATGCTGCTTTAGCATCCTGTTTGGCTGATAGCATTGTCCAATCACTCAGGACCATTTGCTATTAATTTCTTGAACAAATACTACCATCATAATAAGGTAATACTGCCATCAATACAAGTAGCATTGCCACATAACCTCATCATTGCTCTTTGGGGGAACATTAGCTCATGTTCTGCCTCTTAGTAAAATCTCTGCCCTTCTGCCTGCTGATAAAAGCTGTTTCTGAGATGAGAGCCAGAACTCCTATTTGTCAACAGCAATTAGTTAGAAGAAAACACACGTGTGTATAAATAAATTACCTAAAAAATTACCTAGGGACAATCCAAAACTCCGAAAATTATAGTTTGCTATGCTTTATATCCCAGTTTATGTGTGATTTTCTACATAAGTTTGTATTCCTTCATTGTGTTAGTGTCTGATCCTTCCAAGACAGAGCTTGGGATGTCTACAGAGGTACACTTCAATTTCTGTTTTTTGCTTAAAGCTCCTCTAAAGTTTTATGGAGTTAAACACAACCTGGTATGAATCTGATATTATTCAGAACTTAATTTAAAATGCTAACTCAGATGAATTAGTGTCTAAGGGTATTTAGAAATTCTATTAAATGTGATGGGATTGAAGAACACATAGAATGTCATTTAGGTTCCCCTTGTGGGAACCATCAGAAATATGACAAGCTGACAGGTTGAGAGTCTTAAGAGTTGTTCAGCCTGGAGGAGAGAATACTCCAGGGAGACCTTAGAGTACCTTTCAGTACCTAAAGGGAGCTCAGCTACAAGAAGGCTGGAGAGGGACATTTTATAAAGGCATGTAGTGATTGGACAAGGAGAAATGGCTTTAAACTGAAAGATGGCAGGTTTAGATTACATATTAGGAAGAAATTGTTTACTGTGAGAGTGGTGAGAAAAAGACACAGGTTGCCCAGAGAAGCCGTGGCTGACCCATCCCTGGAAGTGTTGGGTGGGGCTTTGAGCAACCTGGTCGAGCAACCCGGTCAAACCCCCTATCCCCCATGGCAGAAGAAGTACTTAGAGAGCACAGTTGCCTGTCTCAAACACTGTCCAGGCCACAGAAGGAACTTGCCATAATATAAGCTACCACAGCGGAAACTTGAGATAAGCACAGAAGGGAGGAATTTTTAACAGGAAGGTGCTAATTCCAGGCCTGGCAGAGGTGAGATCTGGTTAGCACATCCTGGTTAACATCCAGACAAAAATTCCCACTATGGCAAACTGTAGGAAAGGAAGCAACTGCTCATATGCACATGACCAGGTTATGGGACAGACAGCATCTGGAACCACCAATGACCACTGAAGTACCCCCAGACTAATTTCTGGGGCCTTTCACCAGAGGACTGCACATGATCCACAGCGTTAAAAATCCTCACTCGGGTGAGGTGAACCTAAGTTCACTTAAGTACTACTAAAACAGAATTAAAATTAATATAATCGAATCTGGGTCCATGCTGTTGTCCATGCTTCCTTCTTACAAGGAAGAATTGTTATTACGAGTGTCATGTAGAACAGGAGTCTACATGACTAAGTAGCATTTCACGCTACACTGAGTAGCATTTCATTCTTTTAAAAAGGTTTTTTATTCTTGTTTTCTCAAGGCAAATAAATTTCCAAACTGCTGTCCAAAAGCATGCTCCAAATTATACATTGGGCAGGATCCTTTCCCTACCTGTTAAACTTAGCCACAGGAATTCCAGCTTTAGCAGGATATTATTAAGTTCGAAACATATGCAGCAAGACTATTTAAATGAGTTGTTAATTAGTCAGTGCTTAAACAACAACACATTTTCTCTATTGTACTGTTTCAATACTAATAACTTGTGCTCTTCCCATCTGTTTGAATCCACCTGTTATCATTACTTTAAACCTACATTGAAAAGTCTGCAGTGAAGGAACTGATTTCATAGTGGTTGTTCATACCCAAAAACAATCATTGTAGCTTTTGTTGCTATCACAGGGCACATGTTAAACATTTTCCTTCAGTGTTGATATTGTAAATTGAAATTCATACTAGAGACAAGACAAGGATGCTTTGAGGCAAATAGGATTTTACATTCTTTGAGGGGGAAGAGATGCTGGAAAGAAAAATACATGATATTTCCCCATGACCACCATGAAAACCATGTTTTTAAGTTAGTGCTTTTCACATACATTCCACTAAATAAGACCCAGCATAGTTTACACTGACAGCATGAGATTAATCTGGTTATCTGACCATCTTCCATACTAGGTTCTTAAATGTTCTGGATGCAGAAACCTGCAGATGTTTTCAATCTTAATAAGCATTTTTCCTAGAAAAAAAAAGTTATTTAAGACAGGAAAAACAGGGAACCTTGGGCAAAGAGAACCACTGTTCTGAACCAGTATTATTCATCTGCAGCTTGTTGATATGTCTTAATTTATCACTGTTATATTTCTCATTCCTCTTCCCAAAATAGTAGCAAATATTTTTGCTTCAAAATTTCCAACTGGAAAAAGTTTTTGGTTTGTAATTTCTGGCATTTAGAGGAACTTTTGGGGTTTTTTTGCAAAGCACAAAGAGACCTGGTGGAAAAAACAGTAGAATAAATTATTCAAGAATTTGTGTGCACACACTTGTGTAATCAAGGATGTACACATGGAAATAAATCACACCTTGTATTTCTTCTCCATGAATCCCAGAAAGCATCCAGATCTATGTAATCAGCAAAAAGAAATGTCATTTCTCTGTTATGAATCTGACTGAGAACTTGTAAATTTTCTTTAGGTGCTGAACCACTACTGTCAACACTCCTGCACGCAATACTATTTTGCAGAAACTGAATAAAATGTAGTCATTAATAAAAAAAATCTTTCCTTTATATTTCAAGAAGGATGTCTCAATCCCATGGCTTGCAAATAGGTCAGATACTGTCTCAGCATGCATTTCTGAGTTGTATTTTCCATCAAATTATGATCAAATCACTTTGTAAAGGTTACTCAAGTTTTTTGTATGAGAGAAACTTAATATTCCATTCCTTTATGACAGGTGCTATCCATATACAATTACAGTATTCCTCTTCTGGAAAATACTTGTTTCCAGAGCAAGAAATTTAACCATTTCACATTTCCAAGTTCTTTAATATCACTTGCAACTGATGCCACAGTATCACAAATGCCTCTATCATTTGACAGGAAGGATATAATGTGATGTGTCATTCAGTGTCACGAGAGACCTGTCATGTGCTGCTGTTCTTGTTTCATGATCATTCTGGACCAACTGCTGTGGTTCACTTTTCACTTGGAACACGTAGTTTTTCCATTTCCCTGGGAAGTCACACGGGATACAGGTGCTGTTGTACCCAGGCAAAATTTTATAAGCAGTTTCCAGGTAATTTTGTTGTTTTCTCCAGAGATTTAAAACATAGCTAATCAGAATGAAAAATGTTTCCAGCCCCTGCCAGTAACTTTCATTTGATTTTATAGAATTACTGTAATTAACTAAAGAACACAGATTCTGCTATTCCTGTCTAGCCTGAAATAGGACAGAGGATCCAAGAACTGCCACATGCAGAACATGTCCTGCCCCAAGGACTTTGCAGCTGAGATTGAGACAGCGTACAGGTGGGAACAGATAGCAGTAAAATGTAGGTAATAGTAGTAAGACTGAGCAGATAGTGCACATTGTAACAAGCTAAACTGCCAATGCACTACCCAGAGAGTAGGCGGATTGCATGAATAGTAGGAGTATCTGTTGTGTTTGCTATGTTAGTATATTTGCATTTAAGAGTAGGTGGCACTAAAGAGTAGGTTAAGCTGAACTGAGAATGCTATGGATGCATATGTCACAGAGCAGTATTGTCTGACTAAGTAGGAATAGAGGCTGTAGAAGTTACCCCAACCTGTGAATAGTTCTGAAAGGTATAGTAGGTTCAAGAAACACCTTCTGAAGTTAAAATCTGTGCCTGATCTTCCTGTCACTGGGGAATAACTACTTTCCTCGATGGGTATGTAGTATCACCCTAAGGATCTGGGGCACAACTTCAGTACAAGCCTCCTTCCACTTTCACCATTGTTTGGATTACTACCTTCTAGTTGTAGGAGTAAATTGAAAACAGGTTCTGCTCTCCAAAATGTACTTGAACACAAAATAGGCAAAAATGAAATGTGTCTTACTTGTGAGACAAAATAACACACTACTGAATTTCTCCTCTGCATCCATTCCCAATTGCACCAGAAGGTGAAATTTACTGATACTATAATGGCACTTATGGTAGTACCAAAGAATGAGTCCTGAGAATATCTTCTACTCCATGGAGTTCAGCTAAATTTTATCCTGCGTGGTTCTGCCACATAAAAATATGTCTGAGATTAAATAAAAAGGAGGAGAATAACTCCACATAAATATTTCTGATTCAGTCCAACTAACAATTGCACGAAATTAACTCTTCTGATGAAAAGATCTAAGCTTGAATTTGATTTAAAAACAGGCTCTTAGACATTGCAATAGTTCTCCAAAGCATTCTCCAGGTGACTACAAAATGTTTAAAGCACCATGCAACTCTTTTTATAAAACATAACTCATTCCTAAAGGTTGTGCTTCCATATGGCAGGCACTTATTATTCACTGTAATACATTTAAAATATGAATTTGGCTTTGTTCTCGGAAACAAGTCCTGAGAGGTTTCAATGGCCTACCACTTGCAAGGTGCTGAGAACCAACTGGCATTTGGGCTTATGATAATTGCATCATTAAAAAATATGAGAGACATTGCCACTCTTCATTAGTTACACAGAGAGAAATTCCATTACCCTATCTTGTTTTGTACATTGGGGTTTCATGAAGCAGGTTAGTTCATATATAAGGCATGTATTCATATCTTTTGTGTGTATGCATATATATATTTACTATATAAAAGTGAGAGATTTTTCTGAGCAATTTTTATGCTTGACATATAACATGTTCTCTAAATCTCACAGGCTTTTTAGGTTCTCCAAACTTACATCTATGCAGCACTTGACTTAATCAAAGGAGGTGGTTCTCCACTCTGCTCCACTCTCATGAGACCCCATCTGGAGTACTGCAACCAGCTCTGGGGCCCCCAGTATAAGAAGAACATGGACCTGTTGGAGCACGTACAGATGAGGCCATGAAGAAGGTCAGAGGGCTGGAGTATCTCTGCTATGAAAACAGACTGAGATTTGAGTTTGTTCAGCCTGGAGGAGAGAAGGTTCCAGGGTAACCTTATAGCACCTTCCAGTAACCTAAAGGGGCTGCAAGAGAGCTGAAGAGGGACTTTTTACAAGGGCATGTAGTGATAGGATAAGGGGTAATGTCTTCAAACTGACAGAGGGCAGGATTAGATTAGATATTTACTGTGAGAGTGGTGAGACACTGGCACAGATTGCTCAGAGAAGTTCTCACTACTTCATCCCTGGAAGTGTTCAAGGACAGGTTGGAGGGACTTTGAGTAATTTGGTCTAGTGGAAAGTGTCTCTGCCTATGGTAAGAAGGGTTGGAAGTAGATGATCATTAAGGTGTCTTCCAACCCAGGCCACTCTATGATTCTGTGATAATATTTGTAAATTATACTCACAGCTGTCTGGTAGCTTTTCCAATTACTTTTATTCTCTGCTTGCCACCACCATCACCTGTCTTTGTCTGTTTCATCTTATCCTGTAGGCCCAGGATATAAACATATTTGTGCATATATACACATACAATAAATTCCCTAGTATTTTTAGGGTCAAGACTGCTAATTTTTTAGACTAGATTTTCTTAGTTGTATGGGACAATGACTGACATTATGGGTTTCTACACAGTCCTGGGTTACTGGAAACCAGTGAAATATGTGAACAACAAAGGAAGAAAATGTGAAAATATGTGGACTTAAAATGTTGGACTTTCTCCCTTAAGAAAACTGATTATTACTGATAACCACAGCGACCCTCTTGGAGAATTAGATGTGCTTCCTAAAGGAGTTTTTTGGTCTTAATGAGCAAAATTTTTGTGATAATACTATTCAGAATTGCGGACTGTACCACTTAATCCTGCTCCCTATGAAATCAGTGTGGAAACTCTTATCAGGAGAACTAATACCCCTGCCACTATGCATTTTAGCTCATGTGAACTCTAGAGTGAACAACCTGTCCTCTAAGCTCAAACAAATTGCTCAGTCATAGCGTCTGGAAAGATTTTTTGAGAGTTTCAGACTTTCAGTCCAACTCAATGTTGGTTACAGATCAGAGTCAAAAAGGTATCACGCCCTTTACATAGAGCTATACCTGCTGAGAAACACCAAGCTATAGCATGGATTTCTGAAGTCCCATCTTTCAGTTCAGCATGTCCTTTGCTTAAAATAACAGTTACCAAAAAAATTTATCAAGAAAAAAAAAATATTGTTTTAAGCAACTCAGTTTCTCCTCATTACCTTTGTAAGGATGCTAACTTATAACTGAATTTTTTTCCTAGATTTCTTGGAGTATTTTCCTTACACAAAGATTTGCTTTTATTTTTCCTGAGGAAATTGGTGGGGTTTTAATGAGACCCTTTCTAAACAGAAATGTTTAAACACTGTGTTTGAATAGCAATGTATGAGAAGCTTCTGGACATAGTGGTAGATATTTGTAAGATTAAAAAAAAAAAATCAATATGGATTTGATTTAGAAGTTTTTGTTTTCTTTTTCTCTCTGAAGAAAATGGTTTCTTAGCTGGAAATCATGTGGGAATTTAATTAGTTCAAGTCCTATTAAATGTCTTTTTAGCCCAGTCACATCAATAAATACTAAACACAAGACATAAAAAAAATATAGGAAATGTTTTACAAATAACTTAATGGGAAAAAAACCCTGTAAATGTTTGTGGGTTTGTTTGGTTTTGGTTTGGTTTGGGTTGGGCTTTTTTTATTTTTCTTTCTGTGTGTATATGTGTGTGCTTGCAAAAATACAGAACACAATGAAGCTGTTCTACCTTTTGCTTTGTGATTATAATGATGCATTTTGAAACAGAACATGTCATGGGATATGCTCCAACAAATTTTGGATAAACAAAATGCTTGATGACCCTGGCAGAGGGCTGTAACTTTTAAGAGAAAGTTCATTCCACTTGTGAAATATCGGTGATGAACATATTGCTGGGAATATATGTAAGGTTAAGAAATATTTGACAAAACTCTTTCACTTCTAGGACAGATAGAACCCCTTTCACATCCAGCCCAAACTTTTTTGTATTCTGCTTATTGAAAGTACTTTACTCCATTCACCACAATATTTTATGGTAATGCCATAAAGAGGGGGAAAGCAGACACCTCTGTATCACAGAGGATGGAAATCCAGGTAGACCAGTGAAGTGAAAATCACGTAGGAAATCTCTGGCTAATAAGGTATTTAATCCAAGACCTTTAAATTGGAAAGCAATACCTTCAGTTTCTCAATTATTAATTTTTCTTCATTCCAGTACAGCAATGGTTAGGAAGAATTTATGAAGAAAAAAACTTAAAAGTAATAATAAAAAAAAAGCCTGAGCATAATATCAAAGGCACAATAATAGTCCTATTCTACTCTTTTTTAAGAACTGAATATTGCCCAACATTAATTACCAAAGCATGATATTCTGTCTGTCACCAGCTACCCCCTGCTGCTAAATAGTTTGGGGGCCTAAATTTCAGAAAGTGTTTGTGAATGCAAATATTTTCATGTATCACTTAATCTTTAGATTAAAATTGATCAATTGTCTCTATTTCAAACTATACTGTTCCGTAGGTGCCTATGCATACATAAGTTCCTTGGTGTAAGAAGCCCCAGTCTTGAAGAAGTGGACAGAATTTAAGCACCTGGGCACCACTGCAATTTTGAAATGAGCAAGGAGACATCAAAACTAAGCCTTTGGTGGGTGTCTTCTGAATATACATGATTTACTTGGTCAGCCTGAGGTTTTCTACAGAGCTAGCTGAGATAGAGATGGTACCATGCATTTTTAGAAAACTAAGTTAGCACAAATATTCTTGATCTTATGAGCTGATTATCAGCTTCAAGACACATACCATGAACATGCAAAGATGGATGCAGCCTTATAAGGGATCCAGGATAGTGAATAGAGCATCTCTCCAAGATCCTAGTTCTTCATTGCTGGATAGGGCTGCATATGAAGGACGGTCTCAAGATGTGCTGGACACTCCAGCTTCCTTATGCCTTGCTGTCCTGTTTCATGTTTTGGCACCAGTTTTGGACTAACCAGTACCTTCATCCCAGCTCAGTCCCCTACCTGTACAGATTCATATAGACTTCTTACAATTGAGGAGCCACAATGACTGCTTGAGAAGGACACAGGATGGCTGTCTGCATACTGATCAGACCAAGAGAAGGAATCTGTGCTTTTCAAGGGTATGCTCTGATTGCCACTTGGTGGTCAGATTTGGAACTTTCATATTGTCCCTGGATTGTTAGTTTTTTTAATTCAGTAATCATTCACAGTAAAATTACTCCCCCCGCACCTTCTTTCCCCAGGAAGAATTACTGCAGGAACTCTTCGTGCAGAAAATTGCGGGGGGGAGGTGGCGAGGGGAAAAACAGTACTCAAGAGTAATCATGGTTTCTCTTACACTTAGGAGACTATCCTCATTACTTCCACCTGAAGTCAAGATTCAGCTTGGATTCAGATGTATCTGAACTATCATAATAGTTTTTTCTTACGTCTATTGTTAGGCACCTGCCCACAAAGGACTATCAATTTACTCTCTCATAACTGACATCTACAGAGCACTTTCTTTTGTTTAGTCTTAAAACTGAACTGAAATCTAGGCTGTAAATAAGGAAATGCTTGTTTCAGAAGTCTAGAAATATTTCTAAAGATTGTTAAATCATTTAGCCACAGGAAAACAAATTCCAGTGTGTATGAAGCAACTAGCAGTAATATGTCCTGTAAATATCCTGTTGCAGTTAGTTTTCTCTCTCTGCATGACTCAACACCCATTTTTCCTGTGTGTCCTGATTGTTATTCAGACAGTAGATAGCTTTGCTAGAAATATCAAAGTACAGAATCCGGATTTCTAATGATTACAATAGGATTTGGTTCAACCTCCTTCAAAACAAAGCCGCTTTTCCCATGTTGTAGGTGCAATTTTTCAAGTATTATATATGCTGTGTGTAACTTTGAAGTTAATAAATATTATTGTGTCAAATAAAATATAGTAAAGCCTTCTCAGTGAGACAAAGATCAACTTCAGTACTATATAATATATGGCTTTAGCCCCTGGCAGTGAGTTCTGGGAGTTACAGCAGTTAAAAGAAATTTGAGAGCACAGCAGTGGGTTTGGATTACAGAATATCTAAGCTAAAAGAGAAAAATTATCTCTCAGAAAAAAATGGGTTTATGAGGTGAAAAAGGTATGCAAATGATCTTTTAGAACTTGCAAGAAGAAAAAATTGTAGTGCATCAAAACGCTTGGAAAACAGAGGAGTAATATTTTTGTGTGATTTACAATAAGATTTTTTCCTTTCTGTCCAATAAAGTATATGTAACATCGGAGAGCTTTAATTCTTAATTATAGAATCATAGAATCATAGAATGCTTTGGTTTGGAAGGAACCTTAAAGATCATCTCATTCCAACCCGACTGCCATGGGCAGGAACACCTTCCACTAGACCAGGCTGCTCAAAGTTCCATCCAACCTGGCCTTGAACACTTCTAGGGATAGAGTAGTCACAGCTCCTCTGGGTAACCTGTGCCAATGTCTTACCATTCTCATCTGAAAGAATTTCTTCCTAATATCTAATCTAAATCTCCCCTCCTTCAGATCAAAGCCATTCCTCCTTGTCCCATCTCTCTACGCCCCTGTGAAAAGTCCTTCTCAAGCCTTCTTAAAGGTACTAAGTTGATCAATTTTCATCAAGTTCATATTTCTTTTTACTGCCTATTGCTCTAAGAGTGAAAGCTGGCAGCCTCTTTCATACCATAACCTTCACTGAGGTGTGAAAAATAGTGTTCCTAAGGAAAATACAGCTGCTTTGGAAGTATCATCGTTCCCTGTGAAGCAACAGCTACAAAAGGCAACACATTTGAGAACCATCAGGCCAGACAATAAGAAAAGAAAGGAAGGTACCATTTGCAACACCAGAAAACCTTGCATAGTTCAAGGTTTTGAGCAAGATGATATATTAAAGAAGGTATGGAGCAGAGCTATTAAAATGACAAGGGGGACAGAACCATGGCTCTGTGAAAAGAGACTGAAAAGCTTTTGTCTCAGTCTTCATCTTTACTTTCTTCTTTTTTCTTCTTAAGTTTAGGAAGGGAGGCAAATGTGTTCAAGCTTTGTATTGTGGAGGTGTTATAAAGAGTGTAGCACCATGAATCCTCACCCACACATTACTGCAAACACTCAAGGGGCACTTTGGGAAACTGGCTTAAAATAGATAAAAGTAGCCCCTTTTTTTTTTGCAGAACTTAGGGAACTTCTAGAATGTTTCCACTGAAGATTGTGAGGCAGGCAATATCAGCAGTTTCAAAAATAGAACAGAGACATTAAAGAACAACAGGTCTATAAACAGTTAAGAAGTGGTTGAATTCCTTGTGTAAATTTGTAAGACCATAGGACCTTGTGATAAGAGCAGAAGGACATACACACAAAAGCTGATGACAAGCCTTAAAAGAAATTTTATCTTAATTCATTATTTGTAGATCTGTATGGAGGCGGCGTGACTTGAGGGAAGATAAGGAGGGGTGTCCTGGAATAATCCCATAGCCAACTCTAAAACCTTTTAGCTTGTGTGCCTGTGGAAGTTTCTGAGTGCCACTGTTCAAGGAACTTCCCACCCCAAACTGACCTGGGTTCATACACAGGGATTGCTTCCCCTTTGGCTTTGGCAGACTGAATTTCTCTTGAAAAGTTGGTGGGGAAGTGATCATTCAGATGAAAACAAGACACATCTATCTAATCTGGAGAAAAATGTCACTGAAGTTTTTGAAATCACATATTAGACTGGAAATTATGAAAAAGTTTATCCTCTTTATATTTGGCACAGCATCGGCTTTAATTTGGCATGCAATGGCATAGTATAGTCATTCTTTTCTGTAGTTCTTTAAAGAATCATCCTATTTGAACAAAGTATAGAGTTAAAATAAATAACTCCTCGTAACTAACAGCTTTTTTTGCTAAATTTTCTTTTTCCCCTGGTCTGAATAATGGTATACCACTCCTTAGGAAGAAAAAAAAAAATCAAGCAAGATATGCATGTGTAAAGGAGGATAACCAAAAAAAAAAAAAGATTAAGGCACTGCATGCTTCCAGACACACTGTTAGACCTCTCTTTATATCACATTTCTCTATTATGTAACATAACTTCAGAGTTCTTCTGCACCATGGATATAATGCTCATAGAAGTCACAGAAATCTTCATATAAGGTTCAGAACAATTTCAGACATGTCTTTCTCCTAAATTTGAGCAAATAAGTCTAAAACAAATGCTTCCATTATTCAAATAGCCAACTAATAGTGCAGAAACTTTGAAAATCTGCATCAAGAGATCTTGTCTCGCTGCTGTAGGTAGGTCAATATGGTCTCATGTAGAAAGTCTTTCCATGTGCCCAATTTTCCCCACCATAAATAGAGAGTTAAGACACAGTGGTAGGATTCCTTCAACAAGATAGTGCCTTTGCTTCCTCTGCTCCATGTCTCTTCTTTCCCTTGTTTGTGCCCTTTATCTGAAAAATCCCTGCTCTTTCATACTGTGTCATTCAGCCTCAACTATTTTTGGACCTAGTTAGCATCTGTTCCATAAATGTGTTTTGGTTTTTTAACTGCAGTGATATAAATTCTTTTTCAAACTTTGTAACTGCAATAAAATGCAGGAGTAAAACCTCATGAATTATTGCTTTTCACCTATAATGCCTTCAGAATTTTTTTTAGAATGGAAATTATAAGCTACATAAAGATATATCAGGCATCAATCTCAATAAAACATTGAATATTTTACCTACAAAAACTTTCAGTTGTTCATACAATTAATGTTTAAATGTTAAACATTCAGTGTTCAAATTTTAAGATATCTTTTTGAGTTTACAAAAGGTTAAAATTAAAATCAGTGGATGTTTGATTGTCTGGGTCCAAAGTGGATTTTTAAAGATACAAAGTGGATTTAAAGATCAGTTTGAATCTTCAATTCTCTCATAAGCACTTTTGCACCATACATTACAAAGTTCCCTTTTTATTTTTCTTTTCCTCCTGTGGAAAGTGGAGAAGGATGTTAAAGAAGGCTCTAAGCAAATGTTCTAAAGAGAAGATGAGACAAAGAGAGGCAAGGCATTTCAGGAATAAAAATATTTAGTCTGAAAAAAATCTTTGTTTAGCATTGAGAAAAATAGGAAGCAAATTTTTTTCAGTCATACAATGCTATTGTTATTAAAATAGAAAGAAAACCCCACACTTCACTGGCACTCTAAACTGTTCTTGTAATGGCAGTAATTGCTACATGTGCAAATAAGGGACTAAGGAAGAAAAAAATAAAGAGGCAAGCAAAGTTTTTTAAACAGCATGCAATAAGATGGAAAACTTTCTGAAATTCATTCAAATTTAATCCAAGCATGAGAAGAATAACATAAACAGTTATAGAATCTACAGCAGTCTAGGCTATGCAATCTGAAATTCAGCTGATTTACAAGAAGGCCAATGTATTCCTGCTCCTTATTTTCTGTTTTCTGCTTTCTCATGCAGATTAGCATGTAAGCAAGCATTGATTTCTTTAACAATTCCTTACCTTCAAATATTCATGCTGAATTTTAGAGCTTTTTCTGACAATTAAATATTATAAGAATTCTGTTTGATCTTGCATAAAAAAGAATTTGACATCAACATCAAATAACTGGCAGAGTAAGTAAGAAAACCATGACACTACGTTCTGCCTCTAGTCAGAATACACTTCCCCATTTTTAAACAATAATAGTAACAGCAACTTAATAACTAGCAACATTCGCTTTTTAAAAAAAACAACAGCTCCCTTACTGGTTTTCCAATCCAGTTACTGACAAACTAGTGCCAGCTCCCCATTAGCTGTAATTTCTGGCTAGACTATGGGGGAATCAGTACCATACTTTACTAATTAAGAAAAATCATGCTTCTTAAAAGTTATAGCTGATGCTGTCAGAGAGAAAATCTTCTCTATGTTGTATTTAGTGCTACGACAAAAGGTACAATGTTGGCTGTCAAGAAGCAGACATACTTCACTCAAAGTTTAAAACTCAAGTTCCCTCTAGACTGCTCATATAAGCAACCGTATTTAAAAATTACCAGGTGGATAAAACAGAATGATTGCTAAACATAAAGAAGGACAGATATTTTTCAGTAAATATTTCTATGTTTGGCAAGGAAAGACAATAATGCAACCATAAAATGTTAAGTGAGAAAACACTACTGACTACAACCCTAACTAATAACAATATTTAGCAACAGTTATTAAATCTGAGAATTTTCAGATAAGCAGATCCAGTCAATGCTCATTTAAGTCCTTAAATCACGTGGCCAAAAAATTCTGTGGATCACAAATGCCAACTTTCCAATATATTCTAGAGAGCTGGAGATGTTCCAAAATATAGCCATGTTTTGAAAATATATAAGAAAATGTATGGTTTGGGTTTTTTTATGGAAAGCTATAAATCGGCAGATACAACAGCATCCCAGACACAGAATGGCTAATATAAAATTCAACCAATAATAATTAAAAGAATGCAGCAATATTAACACTACTTTACATTTGTAGAAAATTTAAGTATTTTGGCAACATTCTGCTATGTTTACAACTTTGTGTGATGAAAATAATAATATTGCTGCAATAGATTTCTCTAATGCGCTTGACTTGAGACCGCATGACATCTTGAATGATAAAGCTTGAACAATTTAACATTCACATAATAAATGGATTAAGATCTTGTTAAATAATTAGATGAAGAACACAATGCTAAACCAAAATCATTGTCAACTAGCTGCATTTCAAGTAGAAGCTTACTGATATTTTTTATTTCTTTTTGCCTCTGTATATTTTTTTATCAATGGTTTAGGAATAAATAAATAGTAAATAAAACAATATGTAGAAAAACATAGATTTTGGTGATGACTGAATGCCTAGAGAACAGTAAATAAAAGAGAAGGACAGGTAAACCCTATAGGCTATCAACAAACCATATGTGTTTCAAATCTTAAACCACAAACCAGTGGCAATAATATAGGTCATTGTAATTCAGTGACAGATCCTTTCTTGAAAACTGGTTTTAGGATGGTCTTAGAATGTCAGATGGTGATAACTGAGAGTAGTTTCCCAGTACAACTTTGCAAGCAGAAGTTAATATAATACTAGGATTATAAACATGGAAATCATGGCTAGGTTTCACGAACAAAGATTTGGGAAGGCTCTATCCACATTTATTACAGGCACGTTGGTGGCTTATGAGGCCAATATGAGACAGACATATTTGATTGCAAAAACATGGAAATATACTGCAGGAAAAAAAAAAAAAAGGCCACAAAACCTATGTTTGTCAAAGTGGCCTGCTGTTAGAAGGATACTAACACAGAATCACAGAATAGTTAGGGTTGGGAGAGACTTCTGAAGATCATCTAGTCCAACACCTCTGCCAAAGCAGGGTCACCTAAAGTAGGTTACAGAGGGACGTGTCCAGGAAGGTTTTGACTGTCTCCAGAGAGGGAGAATTCACAATATCCCTGGTGCTCTGCCACCCTCAGTGTAAGGAGGTTCTTCCTTCTGTTGAGGTGGAACTTCTTGTGGTTTAGTTTTTGGCCATTACTCCTTGATCTGTCACTGAGCACCACTGAAAACAATCTGGCATTATCCTCTTGACATCTGCCTTTAAGATATTGATATTTATATCAATGAGATCCCCTCCCAGTCTTTTCTTGCCTAAGCAGGTCCAGCTTTCACAATCTCTCTTTGTAAGAGAGATGCTCCATACCTAAATCACCTTTGTGACCCTCCACTGAACCTGCTCCAGTAGCTCCTTTTCTTTCTTGAACAGTGGAGACCAGAATTGAACACAATACTTCAGATGTGGCCTCAGCAGGGCAGAGTAGAGGGGGAGGATCACCTCCCTCAACCTGCTGGCAATGTTCTTTCTAATGCACCCCAGGACAGTATTGGTCCTCCTGGCTGCAAGGGCACACTGCCAGCTCATAGCCAACTTGTCATCCACCAAAACTTTTAGATCCTTCTCCACAGAGCTGTTCTCTAGTAGGTCAACCCCCAGCCTGTACAAGTATTTGAGATTATTACTCCCCAGGTGCAGGACCTATGCTTGCCTTTGTTGAACCTCACTGGATTTCTCTCCATACAACTGTTCAGCCTATCAAGGTCCCGCTGAATGGCAGCACAGCCTTCAGGTGTATCAGCCACTCCCCCCCAGTTTTGTATCATCAGCAAACTTGCTTAGGGTGCATTCTGTCCCTTCATCCAGGTCATTGATAAACAAGCTGAATATTGGACCCAGTATTGATCCCTGGGGAGCACCACTGCCTACAGGTCTCTAACTAGAAGGAAAAGGAAGGCAACCCTTGAAAAGGATTCAGAAAAGAACCACTAAATCACCAATGGACTGGAAAATATACAAAATAATGAAAAAAGGGATGAGATCAATGCAGTTATCAAACAGACCACAAGGGAGAGAGTAGATTATGTGTCATATGCACCTATAAGAGAAACAGAATTCTGACAGTCTTCAGTCTAGAAGGTAAATACATTTTAAATGTTCCTTGTAAAAGAGATACAATCAGAATAAAATTTAAAAAATAACAAGGCCAACGTTACCACAGATGATGGATATTCATTGTCATTAAAACCAATTGCAAATGCAGTGCTTATTCAGCGACTTTTTAAAAAAAACGTTGCTGACATTGCATCTAGCAATATGGAGACTGTTACCATTACCAGGACACCGTACCTAGAAAGTCAATGTCTCCATTAGGGGTGTGAATTTACGCACTGTGTAGCAGGAATTTGTAGACTTCAGGTCCCACAGAAACTCCTGGAACTGTCCCTTCCCATTGTTTACCAGAGTAATTTTTTAGCGTAGATCCCTACTTTATCCTTTTTATTCTCTTCAGTGTGCAAATAGTTTGTCTTGTCATGAATGCACAAAGTTATTCAGCCAGGTTCAGCTGTCCTGAACAAGGACACTTTTTCCTATCACCCTTATGATTGTTGCAGAAGTTCTCAGTATGATCAAAATAAAGTCATTCTGAGGATGAATGTAATATCCACAGTTGAGAACTTTACAAGGTCTTATGATATATAGAGTGAGACAATTTGGCATACCCAACCATGCAACAAATTATGTATATTAAAAAAATAGAAATATTCTATTTGAATTCATGCAGCATCATCTAACTTACCAGAATGTTTAACACTATCAAGTCTACCAGCCAGACTATGTCAGATAATTTCTACCTGGATAATTAGGCCTGTTTTCTTATCCTTATTCAAAATAAACTAAGTTGGTAGGATATTGCACTTAGATAAACAGTGAAGTTTATTTTGACCACTATGTTGCTTTTAGTCTTCTGGAAAATGGATCCATCAGTGCTGAACTGTAGACTAGAAAGCCATTTTCATTAAATTCCTGCTTCCTGATCTACAAAAGAAAGGCAATGAACATAACACCTGTCAGAAGAAGGACTCTGATGGGCAACATCAAGTCGAATAATTTTGGGTATTGAATACAGGAAAATAGTTTTGGATAGAATACTAGACAAAGTGTAAGAACATGTACATGCCAAAACATCTTACGTGTTATCCTACCAGTCAGATTCATCCACTTGAACCACTTCCTGTAATCACTGACTCCATATCTTACCACCTTTGTGAAACTACAGACACCATCAGACCATACAGAACACCTGTTGTCTGAAAAGATGCCAGGTAGAAGGATGGTCTCTCACATAATTATGTACAACATGTATAGCATATGGCAGACAACAAAACCACTGCAAAAATAATGTGCATCAGAGTTTGAAAATTGAGGCAGAGATTGCCTGTTCTCTATCTTTTTATACATACAAAGACAGCTTCTCCCTTTTGGTCTTCACCCAGGTTGTAATGAAATCATGTTATATTTTATTTCATAGACAAATCCAAAGCCCTAACAGATAAAAACTCCTAACTAAATTTGGCCAGTACAAAAGTAAAGTCTGTTACTTTCTATGTAAAATGGTTTTAAAACTCAGCTTTGAGGCAACAACTTTCCTGATACCCTCCAAACTAATAAAAATTCTCACCTGTCAAACATTTCTTCTTTAATTACAGTGAGGATAAACTTAAACATTTAAAAGTGTGTGCACTATTTTGCCCTGATTATCACAAGACTAATTCTGAATGGAAATACTTTTTTTGCTTGTTTGTCACTTTTGAAGAAGAAGATTTTGAAACTGATATTTTAATTTTTGATTTTGAGGTTTTATCATAAAGAAAGTTCATATTTTCAAGATTTACCTCAATGTTTTGAATGCTGCAAGTATTTTTCCCCAATAGAAGTTCTGATTCATATGTAAGGACTTGCCTCTAAGTGAATGTTTTAAGGACATGCTCATGTATCATGAAACATGGAGTGTATGATCAGTTAGTTCATGGGAGAAGGGGTGTTGACTGTTCTTATGCTTAGAAATAAGCTTAAGGGCATCCCCACTTGGTTTCAAGTAGATTCAAGAATTCTCAACCACCACTAGTTTTTCACCTACACCTTTTAGTTATTTCTAAACATCATTGTTACTTTTTAGCACCCTGGATCAGTCCTTGAAGATTTTATACTCTTTACCAAATGATCACTGTCTTCCACTCATGCAAAATCAGGTATAGGTCAAATCATAGAATCATAGAACAGTTTGGGTTGGAAGGGACCTTTAAAGGTCATTTAGTCCAACATCCCTGAAATGAGCAGGGACATCTTTAACTAGATCAAGTTGCTCAGAGCCCTGTTCAGTCTGTCCTTTCTCCTCGTCCCAGGTTTAGCAAAAGCAGTGCAGTGTCATTTGCTGCAATAATACACAGAAAAGGAATCTGCATCATATCACTGAGAAATATTGCACTTAGTGAATCCTGATCAGAATGATTAAACTTGGTCATCTACATACACCTGCTTTGCAGTGTTTGAAAAGCCTCAGCTGTAACTGTAGTTGCTTAAATATATGAAATTTTAAGTAATTCTGGATTAATCTGGAGACTTAATTGAAGAAGGTCAAGGTGCCTGAGTAGATAGAGCAGTAAGTTAGCACCCAGCACTTGTGGACGCTGCTCCTCCTCGTGACACCAGCAGACAGAGTTTATTTGTAAAATTTCCCACCCCACCATTCACTTTGCTCTAATGTAAAGTAGATCTATTAAGGGTGTCATCTCCTGAAAAGCACATGAAACCTCTCAGTAAATATCAAAGTGCAAATTCTATATATTCATTAATTATTCTAGATATTCAAATTAAGCACATCAGTTTGAATTTACAAGGGTATAAAGTAAAGGTAATGAAAAGAGTAGTGTGGAATCTGTATCTTCAGAAAACATCTAGTTTATATCTGGGATAAGATCCAAGTTAACCAAAATGAACATATAGAGACTCAGTTCCTCCCTCAGACACTCATACTACAATGTCTGCACAGGCAAAAGCAGCAGCTGTTATCTCCTCAGCAACAGTGCAAATGCAGTCCCAGCTTCATCCAATACTAGATTTGTCTGATTTTCTCTCACTTTGGGATGTCATCATGGAAACAGTCTTGATTACTTAATGTTCCTTAAAATGGTACTAGTTTAGCTAATCAATGTTATTCTGTTTTTAAGCAGGGTATTTTTCCATTCTGAAACAATATTGATTACCTAATTATTGCCATTAAAAGCACCCAAAACCAACACACATTTAAGCCAGTGATGGTGCGCCTGCTATTAAAGCCCTCACAAGTAATACTACTCTATTTCTTCTCAGTTTGCAAAGCTTCTCTATTTTTTAACACCTTCAACTCTCTCACTGTTCTAATATTCAGCAACTTTCCCCCCTCCCCCAACTTCTACCAGCAGACGGTGCAAAATTAACAGCAAGAGACAGGATCAAACAGCTTGTTCCAGAAAGCAGCAATACAAGACAAAAAGAGAGGGCTATGGCAGCAGGTATAGACACAGCACGTGTTTCTAATTTTTTTATGTTAAAACTTAATTCCACCTCATTCAAACTTATTTTAGAAAGCAATTGACAACAGGAAAAAAATATAAAATTGGCAGGAAAGTAAGATTTGGGTGTTGAGAATTAAGAACTTCAAACTGTGGATTAGAATATATATGTGTATCTATATATATATTACTATTGCATCATTGGGAGAATTTGGCTCTACATCTGTATTTATGATTATTTAAGGATTCTTCTGTTTATATTTAGCCATAAAATTACACATACTTAAAAGCTCTATTACCTCTTTACAAAGGCACCTGTATGTCTTTTTAGCTATAGGATGTTTTACCTGATATTCAAAATTCTTTGTGGGATTTGCCCTAGATGACAAATCACTGGCTTTTCTTTGTGGGTTATGTGTGTTTTGTGAAACATGAATTGCATATATGGTTGCAAATATGTTTGTGTTTGTGTGTATTCCCTCATGCTCAGAGTAAGTATTGTACATACATTCTTTTGCAGTATCTGTATATACAAAATAGAGTTACAGTATCATCTTTTAGTTGGTGCATTACCATTACAGAAACAGCATGCATAAAACGTATACTGTATAATATCAAGAGTTTTTTAAGCCCCAGCTGTGCTAATGTTTCCATATAGGTAGCCCACATCAGCCTCATGAAAGCACAGTAACTTTTAAAAACAGGAAAGGTGGTGATCTGTGAAGAAACTAGAGCAACAAGGTTTTTAGACTGCAACATCACTGGGGAAGGTGAGTAAACATGGTCCAATACTTTTTTGGAGAGGTCTGTCTGGTTTTCAGGGGTGTGCAACTTCATGGTGAGATACACGGCCCATCCCTGTAAGTGTTCAAGACCAATCTGGATGTGGCATTGAGCAACCTGATCTAGAGTGTGTCATTCCTGCCCATGGCAGGGAGTTGGAACTAGATGATTTTTAAGGTTCTTTCCAACCCAAACCATTCTATGATTCTATGATTCTATGTCCTATGCTTCTATATCACAAAGTACTCTGAGTATGCAAAAATAGGATCACAGAAATAGTTTTGCTTCCTATTTGGACTAAGACATGGAAGGTGGAGTGGATTCATGGACACACCTCAGAACGTGTCAAGCAGGGCCCTAGTTGTACAAGTGCATAGCAGCTGAAGGTCCTTGCCTACACAGCTACAGACTCAGAGCTGCCCAAAGGAGACAGAAAACATTCCCTGCATCATTCTTGTTTTGCTTGCTCAGCCTCGGCCCTTCAGCAAGAGGGACAGATTAGACAGACATATTCAGACTTGTAAGCAGTCTGAATACAGACCTGAAGGACAAGGTAGAACATAAAACCACAGCAAAGGAGGTCAAAAGAGAATAAAAATTGAGAGATTTGTGGCCAGGCAGTGCTAATACTCACAAGAGTCATCTGAACAAACTTCGACAATGGCTTTCTATATATTCAGTGAACCTAGATAATTGATAACTAATGTGAAAATCAGCAAATTTAATTAAAATCTAACTTAAATTTATTTAAATTCAGATAAATTATTTTGATTTTTGATTATTCTGAAAGAACAGATTAAGGAAAAACATTAATCTACCATAACATGGCAATGTTCTCATATAATAACACTAAAAATGCTGATATTACTACTGATATCAAACAACCCAGAGAACAAATAAGGTACCAGAATGGGAGGTAAGGGGAAAGGAGGACAAAGAAAGTGGAAACTGTTATATTTCTTTCTCCTTGGTGCAGTTTTTCTTGCCAAGAGTGGACTTAAACTCAATTTGCTTCTAGCTATGGGGCCTGGCACACTGCCACATACATGCTCCTGCTCACAAGCAACATCATTATCCTGGTCACAACCTACTCCAAAAAAATTGATGTCCAAAAATATCCTCCTCTCTAAAAAGGTTGTGCGTGTATGTGTGTGTGCATGCTTGCATGTGTGATTTATGCAAAAATACTGTCAAAATATTCTGCTTCATCAAAAGTCTAATTTGCATATATTTTTGGAATACTGTAGAGGCTGATTAACATGACGTATCACAATTCAGAAGGAATGTTGACTGTAGCATTTTAGGAGCCTTGGATGCAAGAGCATGAGGTAGATAACCATATGGAGCTCAGTGAATGAAGCAGGAGGCTGCCTATTCTGCCGTGATTTATGTTCCTCAACTTGTGAGAACTTGATGGCTTTCTGAGATAAGAAATTTTGTTCAGAAAAAAACTAGTGCAATGAAAAAAAATCATTACAGAGCTTTATTCATCTTTAATATGCCCAGCTACATCTTCTTTCACCTTCTACAGATACCAGAATTTGGGTTTTATTAAAGAGAAAACTGGTCAACACTATAGCTTTATTTATAAATAGTAAGCTAAAATATTTAATCAAAACCATTTAGAAATTATTTTTTATTACCTGGATTTAGAGAAACTATAGCAACATTTATCCTGCAAAATAAAATTGACCAACATTTTATATTAGATCTTTTAAATTTATGTGATAACTTACCATGCATCTGAAACTGGATTAATTTTACATTTTCTTATTATTTGTTTAATTCATTTTATTTAATTGAATACTGACATTTCTCCAGAGTCTTAGAATATGAGAGAATCTCATCATTTTTCCCTGTTTTTTGTATCACCAAAACAATGTAAACATCACTTTCTTGCCAAGTCCAAACCTCCAACTAGTGGAAATGTTTGTTAGTAACCTTCCTAAAATGAAATCACCTCATACATTATTTACCCTGCCATATCTCTGCTTAGTAACTTTACAGCAAAAAACACTATTTCACTGCAATGAATTGTTACTCCTCACCCCCAGCAACATTCACAAAAGTTAATTATTGGTTTGCAACGTGGATAGTCCAGAGCACAGGAGACAAAGAAGAAGGTAACCACCAACCCAGTGACAAATTATCAGGTGATGGAAGACAGAACTTCATGTTATTAGGACTTATGAGGTTGTTTATTTTTTATAAACAGTTTTATAAGGCAAATATTTAATAACTGGTAATATCCAGCCATCCTTCCTGAGTATGAGAATTGGTAAATAGGTGTGGCTCCAACAGGACAGAAAAAAAGTTCTTTTGATCAGTTAAGATTTACTCTTCCTCAGAGGATCCCTGGGACATAATTCCACGTTAACTAATTTTTGTCAAGATAGTATTTAAAAATGACCTTTAGTAAAACAGCTTGTGATGTCCTAAGTCCTTTTCCACCTGTACAAACACTTAGAATGTATCCAAGCAGAAACTCTTCACTCTCACTCTTACTTCAGGCATTCAATCATAAATATCTGGGTTCAAAAGCCAGGTGGCTTTTGTAGCATTTCCTGTGATGGTGCTACCACTGCCACTAAACTTAGGTATACATGCACCTTAATGCTAAGCATTGACCTCATCAAAGTAAGCATTATATTTACTTTTAAGTCAGTGGACAAAGATAGTCTTTTTAATTATTCACATTCAATATGCATCTGATAATGACAGAATTTGAGAGTAAAGGGAAGGAATCTTATGTGTCATGTTGTTTAAGGTTGAATTTCTGACAAGACTTTTGCTAAAAGATAGTATTGTGGCTAGTCTCTGGATGTGATATGAACTTAATACTGCTTTCAGCTGCTAAAGCTTTTCCTTAGACAATGCAGAAGATGTATTTCTCCATGACTACAAACCTCTGTGACTCTCTCTCACAGAGGCACAGATGGATGGCAGCACTTTTGCTATCTAGGGTAGGCAGCAGATGAAGGTACCTGATAAATTATTGAGCTCATGAGAAGGCACTCGTATTTAACCCCACAGTTTTCAGGAAGGCATCCAGGAGGTCCCACTGACCAGCTCATGGGTGCTCACTGTCACCACTGGGTGTCTCACCAACCAGCCTTTTAAAGAAGATGAGGGCAGTGATGATCCTTGCTGTGACTGCAAGACGGAAGAACATATTCAAACACCAATAGCAGCTTACAAGACAGGACTGGATCTGCAAGTTACAGGAAGAAACAAAACTACATGACATCCACCCTCAGAAAGGTTGTAGAATACCAGCCTGAGGTTTGAAACTTCTCTGTGGAGAATTTCAGCCATTACTGCAACTACACTACCAAAAACCATTTCTGACTAAAGATAAAGCCCAAAAGAGTGAAAACCTGGTCTCCCTCCAACAGGTTAATTCTCTTCCTTTGTTGTAAATCATCTCAGTTTCATGCTTTGCCTGAACTGTGAATGCATGTGGAATATTTTTCCAACAGAGTTCAAACTGATGCTGTTAATCATACAATCAGTTAATTAGGGTTAATGGAGACAAAAGAAAGTTCTCCTGATAGAAGACCATGCCTGAAACCATGCATTTTTATGGCATTATCTTGCAAAAAAAGTCACACCAAAATAACATTAAGGAAAGATAAATTAAACAGGAGAGTAGTAGCCAGGAGAGTCTTAAAGTTAAACCACCATACTGCTGTAAGGTTTACCATCTGGATCCTAGTTTGCTGCAATATTGAAACTTCATGGCATTTCCTCTCCTTCATCTTCATTTTCAGCTACATCCATGAGAGAACTGAGGAACCTGTGCAGCATGTGTGATATAAAATGCTTTCAGAAATCCCTGCTAAAGTGTGTAAACAGCTAACTGTCTTCTGCAACAACTTTGCAGTTGTTTGTATGCCAGCAGCCTCTGATAAACTCACATTTATGGAGCAGCGGTAATCGTAGAGGTGTTGGCACTCTAAAAGTACACAAAATCCAGTTCTTGCTTTTTCCAGGCAGAAGGATGGATGCTGTGTGGCTTTATCAATCACTCCAGATTCCAATAACTCCACTAAGCTTTTGTGAGCTGTTTCAAATCCCCCTCTTTACCTCTGCTAAACACAAGCAACAGACAAAAAGAGACCTCTTTACATCAAATATCTCAATACACTAGAGGGCTGGTCAGCTTGGGAAGCACACTGCTGGGAGTGAGAGACTGTAACTTAACAAAATGCATCTGGGGCTCCGGATGCTGGCTCTGAGTAGCAAGGCATGAGAGAATCGCATCAGTGATTGCATTTTATATGACAGACAAATCTGCTTTGAAGAGGCACACGGGTGAGGTGGCCAAGAGGTCAAAGTGAATTACCTCCTGGACCCTCCAACACAGAGGTGGAGGTCAGGAAGGAGCCTGACACACATTTAAGAGAAGAAAAAACATTATAAGCCTTAAAGGGAATTAAAAAGAGAGGTTTGGGAGGGTGTTTTTCATTGGATATGTTGGATTTGGTTTGTTGGTTTTTTTCTCCTAGGCTTTGGTGAGGGGAAAGACAAAAGGGATTTGCTCTCAGATACCTGTTGTTGTCATCATACACAGGCAGCTTTTTGTTCCTAGTGAGTGAAAAGACAAATTCCCCATTTTGGCTATTTTTCCTGGAATAAAGCCAAGCTTTAAAGGAACAGAGCCAGGTCCTCGGGTCACATAAATTCAAACAGCAGCAAGGGAAAGTGAGATTTTGCACCAGTTTCTGCCTGTGTAAACAACTTCTGTTCATGTAAACAACTTCTTACTGATTTCAGGACAGTAGTCCGATTTCCTCTCCCGGAAACAGGATCTGTCCCATTTAAATGTATTTTATGCCTCCAGTCCCTGCATTTCCTCTGTGTGGAAAAGGGTGGATAAGACAGGACCAACAGAAACTTTCTATCTAAGCACCAGACTGATTCAGCTGTCATTAAAATGACATATGAAAGGGACAGTTTTTTTCCCTGTCCCCTGAGGAGGAGACACTAAGTGACAGCCCAGTTCGGGCTGAGGGCTGCAGCAGCCGAGAGGCACAGCTCTCCAGCCGAGCTGACCTTCGCCACCACTGAGCAGCATGGTCCAGCCCAAGTGAGGACAGTCTGCCAAAGAGGTTCCTCTGGACATTAGGAAGCTAAAATTCACTTTGAGAACACCTGGATAGCTCTACTTGTCACACTTCTGAGAGGCAGATACTCCACCGCTCCCAACACTTCCCAGGTACTGGGAGGATTTTTAATGAAATAATCACAATGAGCCTCAGGAGGGTTTCTGAAGTGGTTTTATACAACACAGTTCCTGTCTAGTTGTTTTCTTCACTGTGCAGTTACAGAAATCTGCAGTACAACCAAGTAATATGACATTTTTTTGGTAATACAGAAGTCATTGAGATCTAGAGGCAGCTAGGCTTACTGAAATTTTTTAGATGAGCTATCTCTAGACACATATGCACACATGCTGCCTCTGTATTTTTCAAGACCATTCTACTTCTACCTGCAGGGGAGGACCATCTCTGCTGCTCATGCAATTTTGATAAACTACTGACAGGGGAATTTTCGTAAGGAAAGATTAGTCAAATCCCTTTCCATCCTTAAAATACACTGAGCTTACAGAGGGCTTCTCTGACCTTAGAAACATCCCAAAATAAGTTTTCAGCCAGTGCAGGATGTACCAAGTTAAAATTTAAGCATCATAATATTAGCAATGTCTTAGATATGCTCAGAAGCTGTATAGCATTAGGGAAATAACATCCTATGAGAGAGCAGCATTTGAACTGTACTTCATTTTCATTGCTGATGACCTGTTAGCAAAAGAGTCCACAAGTATAAGCAACAGATCAAGTTGACTACAAGTAAATAAGAGGTACAGCCAGCTATGTACTGCAGTATATGCTTACCTGTATTAGGGGTTCTTTGAAGAAACATTTATATATGGCTTATCACAATACCTCAACCTGCATAATCCTTTGATATAAGATCCCATTCCCTTTTAAAAGTCAGAATTGTCATAAAAATCTTTGGACCAAAAATCCAAACACTATGAATATTCATTCTCTTCACAGCTGTTAAATTTATGGAAATGCAACAACAGCAAACTTCTTGTATTTGGCAAAGACTTTTTACCAGATGAATACATACCAGTAAAAGAACTGAACTGAAATGAAATCAAATGAAAAGCCTGGCTCACTCCTCTTTTCTAAAGAAGTGTGCTGCAATCCAGAGCATTTTGAAAGTTAGAGTCTTTTTTTCAAATTTCAACACATGTATGCAAATTTCAGCTGGTAGTGAATACACAATCCATATTTAATAAACACATCCATTCTAAAGCAATGTTCCATGTCCACAGTTAAATAGCCGATGAATGGACCTTTTTCCCTGACAGACAAGCAGTCTATTTGTTTGTGATGCAAAATGCAGTCAGAGTTGTCATATTTCCTGAAAGTTTAATCCAGTCATTTAATTTTACCCCTTTACAAAAAATCATCATGGTTAATGGAGAACAAAAAAAAAAAAGGCAAAAAAAAAAACCACAAACAAAAAAACCTCACACAAACAAGTTACCTGTCTATCTGTCTATTTATTCCTATTGCTATCATTTGCTAAAGCCCTTCTCCGTCAGCTCTCTGTGGAAAACTGCATAGACCAGGAATGTCTGCAAGTGAGATTCACAGATAAAAACATTCAGCACAAGATGTAAGGTAAAGAAGACTGTAACATACCTTCAGCAGTGTGCTCCCTCCTTTCCAGCCAGCCACTTCTCAAGAATGTGCACTACAGATGGGACTGGGAAAGTAATTTTAAATGGACTACTAATAACTAGATTCATGAAACCAGATGTGACAGCAGGGTGTCACTAGGTCCTTTTTTAAACTTGCCTCCAATGCTGTCTCTTAGTTCCTCCAGACAGAATTAGGCAGTTGCTGCTCGGATCAGAGCTGAAGAAGCAACGGTGCTTTTTGACTGCAGTTGCTAATGCTCCACTTTCAAGGGAAGCGCAGAAGTATGTGTGTGCCTGCACTAACTGCACACACTCATCAGCCTGCTACAAGCAGGGAGATGTGATATGCATACTGAAAGAGCTGTGCAGGGAGGAGTAGTTCAGAAGCACACCCAAGCTTGTTCTGCTAGCAATTGCACCCTACTGACCTCCCTGGGCTGGATCACTGCTGTAGAATTCACCGATAAGTCTATCAGTCAATAAACAATGGATATGAAATAGCGCATAAGGGGAGGGGAGAGGAGGGAACAAATGCAGCTTCAAGCCTTCAAATAAAACTTTCAAGATAGCTCGTTTAAATTTCTCTGCCCTTAATGTTCCCACTGCAAATGCCATGGTCCATAGGTGAAGGCAATTGGATTTCATTTTAATTAATAATCTGAAAGAGGATTTCTTTAGCCATGATAAAGCACATTTTTTAACAGGACTCCTTAATGAGAACTATTATTATTCCAGGACTTATAAGAGTAGTAACAGCTCCCAGCTGTGAAGATGGCCCCACAGAGTGAGGTGGTATATTGACTCACTCTAAAAACCAGAGTTTAGAGTCAGATTAGACAAATGTAAGAAATATCAGTATCTTCACTTTCCATGGGAGAAAATGAGCTTCGAATGGGGAAAATGTATGTCCAAGGTCACGCACGGAATTTGAACCCAAATCTCCTGCAACTAATTCCACTTTTTTGTAAATAAAACCTGCTTCTGTAGACAAAAATCACCAAAACATGCAGCAGCCCAGGCTGCCACTAACAAAACCTTCATTATGAGCCATCTTCATATGGTATCTTCATGTCTTCTTTTTAAATGTAATGTTTTCACATGAATTTGACCATTCAAACTTGATGCCTAACTCTTCTGCAATGTTCCAACCTTCTCCTGGAAAAGTGAGCTGTCACATTAACTTGCACACCTTTTCCATAAAGCAGCAGGATTAAAATTCCTTTGACTGGCCAAGTTCTACTCTCTCAATATTGAAAAATCCACTTCTGTGTTCCACAGCTGTACATTACCCTCAGAATGGGTTGATGGGGGGAAAAAACCTCAAAACATGTAATGAGTGATTAGGACAAGTGTCTAGCAGCCCTGGCATGGTTCTGGAGATTATTTATCCCAGAACTGACTGTTCTTAGCAGACTAAATGCTACTTTGTTTGTGAGGTGTGATGAGATGATAGGTTAAGGTAATGCAGCTGCAGGCCATAAATAGTATCAAAACAGTATGAAGTATGAAAAATCTTCGGAGACTCCTCTAGAGCAGCAGGAATATTTTCCGACTTAGGGGAAAAGTTCCTTTTTTAGTTATTGTTATTTAAAGACTACTGGATGGAATAAACAACCTAAAGTCTATTGTGCTTGCAGCCTTAATGAACAAACAATACAAGACAGACACATTGTAGTGGTAATAGAGGAAAAGAAAATCAAACCCACAATTAAAATACATTAAAAACCCTATATCTCTTTTTTATAAATGTATTTTATTCTTAAATATACATTTATATTTTCTCGGAAGAATCATTCTATTATCTTACCTCAGGCCTACATTGACAGCGAGAATTTTCCCTCAGGAAGAAGGATTTGGTCCCTGAAAAACAGCTTTGGAAATCCAACAGGAGTAGTTCTGTGGAGTGTTTTCAGAAATGCTAAATATGGTTAATTTCAATTGATTACCTGCAATGAAACATCTCAGCTCTTACCCTGCATAAGTCCTGAACATTCTGGTGAGTTTGATTTGGCTGGGGTTTTTTTGGTTTTTTGTTGGGTTTTTTATTCCAGAAAAAGAAGGATGTAAGAAAGCTTTGGACTCACAAACACTTAATCAAACATACAGTGTACAAAGCACGGCAACCCAACAGGACTAGTCCTGGAAGCAAAATCACTGTGTGTAAGGAACTATCTTTTACGGAGATCTGAACTGCTGACATTAAATATTGTTTTCCTTTTTTAAGGACTGGTATTTACTAAAGATTCTGGACACGCAAATAAGTGTTGGAAAGAGAGAAACAGACAACTCCATAGGTGAGGAAAGACCTGTGCAAAACCATTTCGGACACCTAGGAATTACTCAAGGAGCTAAGATCATAAAGAATGAGAATATTATGGGTGAAATAAATGATGCTTACAACTTCTTTGGCATATGCTACATGGACAGGACTGTCTGCACAGAGCATAGTGATAAGACATAGAATTATACAATCTTAAGTGTTGGAGGGGACCTTAAAGATCACCTAGTCCAACTCCCCCTTCCATGAGCAGAGACACCTCCCATCAGACCATGTTTATCCAACCTTATCCAACCTGGTCTTGCACACTGCCAGATATGAGGCATCCACAAGCTCCCTGGGCAACCTGTACCAAGCCTCACCACTCTCACAGCAAAGACTTTCTTCCTAATATCTCACCTACATCTCCCCTTTTTAAATTTGTACCCCTTACTCCTGGTCCTATCACCACAATTCTTGACAAAGGTTCCTCTCCGGCTTCCCTGTAGGTCCCCTTCACATACTGGAAGGTTGCTATGAGGTCTCCATGAAACCTTGTCTTTGATGTCTCTGTTCTCTAACCTGTCCAGAAATTACATGAACAGTGAAGTTCTGTCCTCCCTCTGAGCTGATTGGCGTCTCCACTAGAATCCATTCTCAATTAGTGCTGCTAGTCCCGCCTTAACAGGACTTAAATTGATGTGGATATTTTCGGCATGGCACCATGCTCAGGGTAGTTAATGCTTCCTCAGTAGTGTAGAGTCATCCAGGCCCAATGCCAGGCTAATCACACCACGGATCTTTGTTGTTCTGGTTGCAGTTATAGCCTTATTTCTACAGCTAAAAAAAAAATATATAAAAAAATCAGAGAATGGGTTTTAGTACATTCTAACTTGGGTTCAGAAAGGATTCTAGGAATTCTGGGATTGTTGCCAAATCTCTAAGAATTTCACAATACTTACAAGTCATATTAAGCAGTAAATAAACTACTAGGGATTTTGGGGAAAAAAAGCACTCAAAAAATCTAAACTTTCTTTTAATCAATATCTCTATAGAATGAGCAAGCCTGAAGAAATCTTTTTTATTTTTCAGCAAGATAGCCACATTTTATGAAAAGAAACAAATATCCTCCTAGTCTAGAGCAAAACCAAGGATGATGCATATTGTGCTGTGATAAGGAAAGCTCAAACCAGTGACAACAGTAACTCCCTACAATCTTTCTTCACAAGATATTGCATTTTTTCCTTCAAATATATTATCTGAGTGGGATGAGTAGAAGATATAACATTTGACCTCCTAATTTTTCGATGAAAAAATAAACACATCAAAAGACCAAATAAATTGGTCCAGATTCTCTTTAAAACTTATTTTATTTAGGTGCTTAATTTTGGGTAATTTTTTAAAATATGATTTTTACAGAATCAGCACCTGCCCTGGAAATCAAACTCTTTTAAAACAGTGTAAATAGGACACTCAAAACCACCACCAGTGTTGAAAATAACTTTTATACTTGTTTCAAAGTATTTTAGCAGATAAACACCACTCTATCCTAAATCAATAAGATTTAGGATAGAATAGTGTTTATCTTCTTAAATATTCCCAAACCTCCTTAATAAGGTCTGGAATTTACACAGGAAACACTCCACTCCTGATTTTTCACTAACTTTAGGCTAAATCAATCCTCAAATTAACATGTTAGGAAATAGACTTGAGCCTAAAATAAATTAATAACTAAAAAAACTGTTTTAAAGGTGGCTGGTACTATCAAGTGAATCACAGAATATTCTGAGTTGGAAAGGACCCACAAGAATCATCAAGTCCAGCTCTTAAGTGAATGGCCCACACAGGGACCAAACCCACTACCTTGGCGTTTTAGCACCATGGTCTAACCACCTGAGGTTAGATCAGGATCACTGATCTCAGGATCACTATTTAATGCCAACCTATATACAGATTATTTTACAGTGAGAACCCAAGAAAAGACTAGAATTTGTTGTTTAATAGTCATTCAGGGCTTGTTTTGGAAGATTCAAGAGTAAGGTAGACTTGGAAGATTGTATAGCAACAAACCATTTTTTAAAGGCTGAAGAAGGAATAAGACAAACCTTTGAAGTGGTAGGTTAACTGGAAGTAGGGCTCATATAAAATTATTGTAAGAATCATAAAAACCATAATCAGAAAAAAAAATTCAGAAACTAATATAAATTGTGGGTGAAAGGCAGTAGTGACCATTTCTATTCCTAAGGAATTCATTATGTCTATACATAGCTTTCATGCCTTTCATATGCTCAGAGCCCTGAGGCCACAGACAGACAGAGAGAAGTCACCAGAGCACTGCCCATATCCATAGCCTTGCAGCCACCAAGGGGCCAGTGTATTCCCAGGGAACAGATTATCTAGAAAAGAGCGTTCAGGAAAGAAATTATAAAAAAAAAGTTTGAAGAAGAAATTAGGAACGGTCAATTCCAGTGAAAATCGCAAACATAATATTTACTTAGTGCCTAGCAGTGAAACCACACATCAAAAAAAAAAAAAAAGAAAAAAAAAGATTAAAACCCCAAGCTAGGAATTTCTTCTTCAACAATAAATGAACACGTCTACACAGTCAAATTTTAGAATATTTATCAAATATAAAACGCACAAAGGAGCTCTGACACCTTCTCTAGATCGCAGGCAGTTGTTTTCTGCAAAGATGCAATGATTTCCAAACAAATGTAGTACAGACCCCAGAGCAGCAGCAGTCACTTTAGATGGGAAAGCACCTGGAAATTAAATTTCTCTTAACAATGAGGGAAAAACTGTTGTATATAGTACATCTACTTCATGTGTTTGTGTGTGTAGATGTGTATATGTATAATATTAATTATCCATTAAAAATGCTCTGGAAGTTCAGAGATGAGTATAAAGAAATGTATATACATATATGTGTGTGTATTATATTTATTTAATCTGTATAAAAATGCTTCATATATGTATGTGTTTATTTATGTATGTATTGCATGTAAATAACGTGTGAGTGCACGTATTCAAATAAACTCCTGTATTGACATTTTTGGTATCCTTTAACTTGTCTGACAGCAATACGGAAAAATTATTGCTTGAGAATAAATAGTATTTAGAATCTTAAAACCCATATCTTGATGCTATACTGCTGTTAGCATTCCACATTTCACATTCTAAAGATATTGACTTTTTTCTCCTCATAGTTTCAGAGTGAGGGTATATGAATGTCATTTAAGCAAGACTGTGTATTTAACCTAGAAGACACTTTTTTTTTTACACTGAACATTAATAATTCACCATTTAAGATATTAGAACAGCATCAAATTCCACTTATATTTTTACAAGATTTGTATGTGACAGCTAGCCTTTCAGATTCTTTTTGTGAGCAAAGTTCTTTGAAGGTATTCTATACATAGGAAACTGTGCTTTCTCAAGTTATTAACGATAAGTGATTTTTATACTATATCTGAGTTATCAGTAACATTTGTATTTATGAAAATTAGTGCCTGACAAAGACCTATGAATTGGAATTCACAGCAAAAGTCAAACATTAAAAGAAAAGTAAAAAGATGTGTAGAGAATGTGACGTGACTGCTTGATTACTTTGTAATTTTTTTTCTCTATGTTTATGATCTATTCTGCAGTCTTCATTTTAAAGTCAAGATGAAAGTCAATTCAGGCTGAAGTCAGAAAGACAAAAAGGCAGTAATTCAGAGGACTATTCTGCATGACCAGCTTCATAGAGGTATAATTCTTCAGCTTCCCCACAAGACATTGTCTCTTCTCCAAGAAGAACTGGTGAAAGTTCAGGTCCCATTGATCACTAATGAAGGTGAGTCATAGTCTTAAAGTAGTTGTGCATTTACAAATTTCTTCCATTTCTGATTAAAGTCATGTCTCTGAAATACCAGTTGCAAGAAATCTAGTTTTCCCCATTTGGCCTAGATAACATGTGCATCAGCATATGTTTTCCTTAGTAAGGCAACCATTAAATGTCAAATATGAAGAAGGAGCTAGGTCATACTTTCCCTTTAACAGCAGTGTGCACGTTAGAACCTGTTACTGTGCTTTTGAGAAGGAAATTCAACTGAAATTCCATGTGTCTATATGTTTAATGAAAAACGTATAGATAGGTAGGATATGAAGGGTTTTGATGCATGTGCAAACTTTTAAAAAAACTTTTTAAAAAATATAATTGATTTGAGAGCAGAAATCCCACTGACTTGAAAAGAGACGTGTTCCCAAGTCACGAGGGCTCTGTAATATGTACCCACGCTTAAACTAATTACTAAATGGAGATTAAATTTGAACCCTGACCAAATTACTTGATCCTTCAAACATATTTTCTTCTGTGTGAATCATGCAAATAATAAATTTTAAAGCATTTTTCTCAAATACCTTTGGGAGAAGGAAAACAGAGTAAATACTTACCTCCTTATCCATAAGAGTCAGAAAATGCTACTGTCTCCAACCACACTAATTCAGATAAAAGCAAGGGGAATTTAGTGAACGGTGGCCTTTACTGCCAATTCTAACTTTTCACTGGAAGTGTACATGTGTGTTTGGAGTGGGTAGGTTCTCCTGACCCAACATAAATTTCTAAAAGTTGGATGAGATCACAACCCCAAGCTTTGAGTAATTCAATATGCCACAGGGCTAAAATCACTTGATCTGTTTCTGCCTTGAACTATAAATAAAAGGTTGACCATACTTATCCTCTAACTTTATTTCTCAGTAATGCTCTATATTCCTTAATCTAATGGGCATTTTCATGCCCATTAGAACAAAAAGTCATTTCATATTCAACATCATTTATGTACCCAAACAGTACAAATATGCCCAGAACCAATGGATACCTGTAGTATGCTATTTTATTGCTGGGCATTTTAGGTCCTGGTTCAGCAAAATATTTTTATGTACTTTCTTTCCTTTAAATGAGAGAATATTCCCATTGCCTTCAATGGATGAGAGGAGTATCAATAAGAAGCGTAACTGAGCTGATGTAAGTACTGCTGGGTGAGAGGAAAGAGGCAACCACAACATAGTTAGTGAGGTACAAATTGGCTAATGTGGTGAGAAACAGAGCTAAATACAGAGGAAGGGCAGGAGGCTTCAATAACTGGAACAAATGTGAGTGCTGAGCTCTAGGAACATATAAGAGGGAAAAAAAAATGGACTCAAACATCTTTTGATGTAGTAAATCATTACACTGGGAGAGTCAAAGGAAACAGAAAAGACTGAGTGCTGCAGACTAGTGCAGAAACTCCCAGGCTGGATCTTACTGATGACTCCTTTGTTAAAGCCCAGAGAAAAACAACTACATGGTTCTTCCAAAACGCAAGTTGAGAAAGCCAAAGATAGTTTTCTTGTTGCCTAAATGTAAGACTTGTGTATGAACTGTTTGATGCTTATTTCTAAGTAATGCCCTTTTGTTGGGTCATTGATATCAATAATTGCTATTATAAAGATGCCAGAGCCAGTCCAGTCTCTGCTGTTTAAACAAGATGCTTATCTGCCTTGGTTGGGCTTTAGGCTCCCCTATATCAGGAAACTGGGCACACAGTGCTACCATGCAGAACATAAAGCCATTTCTCATGAGCCTATGGCACACAGCCCAGGAGGTGGCAGGCAGGCTTAGGGTAAAATTTTGGCATATGGTAGGGCTTTTAGTCCCTATCATTGCAGATGTTTCTTCCTTTCTTTTGACTTTGGAATAAAAGGCAAAAGACTTAAAAAAATAAATTATATATAAATGCTTTTTTTTTTTTTTCCCCTGAGAGTTTGGTAAGAATATTTGGACCTAATGACCCTAGCGGTCTTTTCCAATCTTTATCATTCTGTGATTTTAAGACTGTGGATTATCTCCAGAGAACAAACATGGATACTTCACTGGTCTGAGACACTTCAAACAAAGCTGGTAAGGCATGACCAGGAGTGTTCCCTTAGTCCCAGGGCAAGGACTGGATGAAAATTTATTTGAAAAATAACTCTGTTCACAGAGATTTATGTCCTGTTGCTAAGCAGCAAATCTGTGCATTCCTGGTTTGCTCTTTTCTTAGGAAGGACCAGAGTGATGCTTTGTTTGCCATCAAGGAACTCCAGAGATCAATTAGCTTTCTTGGCCGCCCTAGATATAGCTTTACAATGCTCAAAGTTACAAGCATACCCATGAAATCAGGTATCTGTTTCTACTTGGCAAACAGAGCTCAGCAGAAAGGAAAGAAAAGCAAGTTAGAGAAGTGTTGACAGGGTAGGGTTGTTATTCTTAAAGATGTCACATATCTCTCCCTCAGACTATTTTTTCTCCCCCATGAACTGTAAAAGGAGGTTGTTAAAAGCTTCTTCTACATTGGAAGAGGTCCACTGATGGACATGCTGTGTAGTAGGAGCATAGGCAGTGTAATGTTGAAAATTTCTTTCTGGCAAGGAGGTAGAAGGAGCAGCCAAGATCCTACCTCATTTCCACAGCAAGCAGAGGATAAATGCCAACTCTGCCAAACAGAATCCATCACCAGACTCTCGTGTTTCACATCCTTACCATTGCATCTCAGATCAAGACTGCCTCTTCAGAGTAAAAATTTCAAGACTTTTACTCAATAATTACATAGAAAACGGACAGAGTTTTGTCATATTTTCTGGAGGCATTGCCAAAACAGTATCCTTATAGTTTCTATGTTATGTATGACTTTTGCTGAGAAATATTATAAAGAAACCCAAATGTGCCCCAACAAGTAAATATTTATGACTCACTCCAAATTCACCTCTATGACATCAGGATTCATTCTTTACATGGCAGTTCATGAAACTGCCCACTAAAAGGTTTTTAAAGATCTTTTGCTAGCAACAAAAAGCACCAAGAACTCCCTGTATTTGTCTGAGAAAGGAAAAAGAGAAAGAAGTATGTAAACAAGGTGGGTTATAGAAGAAAGAAAATAATCCTATACATTTCCAAATATTTCAAGCCTGTTTGAAGCTCTCAGAAAAGCTCTTAGGTCAGTGATCATGAATAGCAGCATTTGCATCCATAAAAACTGGCATAGAGAATAAGAAGGAGAAATATTTCTTCTTCCCATATGAATAGCAACTAATGAAGTCTGGTTTTCCACAGCTTGGGTCTGGTGATCAATTGCTAGACCTGATTGGATGGTATTTTCCAGAGCTGGTCACTTACAGAGGTTCACTTGCATTTTGACATCTGTTTTTTGATAACATATGAACTGATGCTGAAGTCTTTTGCTCATATAGGTATGTATTGGGAACATTTGTAAGCTTCATGTTCCTTATTCACATACTCATCTTTACAAAACTTGTAATGTCTTCATTATCTTTGATCTCTTCTAAATCACTATCAAAAATTGGTTAATGAATTTACAGCTCACAACAAACATAGATGTCTGTACACATGCACAAATATCCTATGTACGGAGTAAACAAATCTTAAGGGGCATTAGAGAAGGAAAAGGAAGTGACAAAGGCTGTATGTCCCCATTTGTCCATGAAATAGAGGATATTTGGGTCTGAGATTGATCCTATGAGAGGCTGAGGATTCATCAGGCTATGGCGGACACTAACTTCAGAAATAGTTGCTGAAATAATTATACGATTCTATTCTTCTATGATTCTATGCTTGTAGGCTTCTATGATTCTATGCTTGTATGCTTCTATGATTCTATGGTTCTATGATTCCATGTTTCTATGGGTCTATGGTTCTATGATTCCGTGTTTCTGTGATTCATATTCTATGATTCTATGTGGTAAAACACAACAATCCATAACAGCAGTTTCTACCAAACAAGACAACATGGCCCTGACCCATATATGCAGTGTATGAGTCCATAATGTTGAAAAGTTATTAAAATATTTAAAACAGACATAGAAATTTCGTATTAGCTACCTATACATGAATATGTGAACGAGACATAGACACAGTTCATATTTTTCTTATGACAAAGTATGTGTCTGAAAAGTTTAAAGTTTATTTTAATTTTTCTAGAAGAGAGCCCCCAAATAGCAAAAGTCCCACATTATACTTGAGCCAGTGGAATCTTACCACTCAGGGTAGTCAGAGCAGGGAATACTATACAACCATTCACTTCTAGGATTCAATTCTGCATCTCTGCTAGTTGCTGTTTCTCTCTGAGTCTAAAGCACTGGAGGGAAGGTTAAAACAGGCATCTTCCCAGACAGAAGTATAAATCCAAAAAGTGATATTTGCCTTGGTGGACTACAAGTGTGGAGAGGAGTGTGAAGCAATGTAAGCATTTCCACATTTGGGAAGACAGAAGGCTTCCTAGGGCCTGGGAGTGATATAATAATAACAACATTGGACAAAAAGGAGATATGTTGCATTCAGAATAAAAGAAAATACATTTTTGAGTGCTTTATACTCATAAGGATGTACAGTGCCTGTTATATACCACTGTGTCTTGCCTATCTGCGCCATGTGTTTAGGACTCAGGGTTCTTCTGGTTAATCATTGGATCAGGCTGCCCATGAAAGTGGAGTGAACCCTATCATGGTGGTGGTGGAGTCACCATCCATGGTAGGGTTCAAAAACGGAGCTATCTGCACTTCATTATATGGTTTAGTGGACACCGTGGTATTTGATCAAAAGTTAGTCTTGAATCTTCATGACTCCATGACTTTACAAGTCATGGAATGTTTGCCTTCCTATGCAGATGGACTAGTTACTATAGAAGACCTTGCAAATATGGTTTATTGAAAGGGTTTTAAAAGTCATAAGAAATGTTCATATATATCATGCATTGTAGCATTTCCTTCTTTGGTATGTTTGCACTTGGTGAGGGGTTCAATCTCTGTCTTCACATGGGACACTAGCTTGATGTTACGACTACACAAATGCCTTAAAATCTTGATCATGGTGTACAGGTTTTGCAGTGGGATATTAATATAATTTTTTTTACTTATCCAAGGTGCTTAGGAGCTCTCAAAGCTCTGTAATTTCCCTCTATAGTCAACAGAAATAGATAGATTCCCTGAAAGGCTGATTCATAGAATCATGGAATCACCAGCATTGAAAGGGACCTTCAAGATCATCCAGTCTAACTGTCCACCCAGCACTACCACTGTAACCCCTAAACCACTAAACCAACCTCCAATGCCGGATACAGACACCTCTTGAACACCTCCAGGTATTGTGATTCCACCACCTCCCTGGGCAACCTATTCCAATGCCTGATCACCCTAACAGTAAAAAAAGTTTTTTTAATATCTAATATGAATCTCCCCTGTCTCAGCTTAAGGTCATTTCTTCTTGTCCTCTTACTGCAGGCACAGCAAAAGAGACCAGCCCCCACCTCACTACAACATCCTTTCAGGTAGTTGTAAGGAGATCCCCTCAAGCCTCCTCTTTTCTAGACTAAGCAAACCTATCTACCTCAGCCATTCCTCATAAGACTTGTTTTCTAGATCCTTTATGAGTATGAGCCTTGTTGTCCTTCTCTGGACATGCTCCAGCAGTTCAATGTCCTTTTTGAAGAGAGGGCCCCAAAAGCGTGGCCTCACCAATGCCAAGTACAGGGCGGCAACCTCTTCCTTAGTCCTGCTGGCTACACTATTCTTGATACAGGCCAAGATGCCATTGGTTTTCTGTTCACTCACATTCAGCTGGCTATCAAGCAGGATCTCCAAGTCCCATTCTGCTGAACAGCTCTCAAGACACTCCTCCACCAGTCTGTAGCACTGCATAGGGCTGCTGTGACCCAAGCACGGGACCCGACACTTCGCCTTATTGGACCTCATGCAGTTGTCCTTAGCCCATTGATTGAGTCTTATAATGTCTCTCTGTAGAACCTTCCTATACTCAACGTGGTGTCATCATCTACTTACTGAAGATGCACTTAATCCCCATGTCCAGATCATAAATAAAGATGTTAAACAAGACTGGCCCAAAACTGAGCCCTGGGGAACACTGTGAGAGACTGGCCGCTAACTGGCTTTAGCTCCATTCACCACAACTCTCCTGACCAGGCCTCCAGATAGTTTTTTACCAATCAAAGAGTCCACACATCCAAGCCACAAGCAGCCAATTTTTCTAGGAGGATGCTCTGGGAGACAGTGTCAAACAATATACTGAGGTCTAGATAGACCACATTCATAGCCTCTTCTACTAAGTAAGTTACTTTGCCATAGAAGAAGATCAGGTTGGTCAGGCAGGAACTTCCTTTCATAAATCCTGCCTCCATTCCCTCCCAATTCCTAGGTCCCATCCTGCCTGTTGTGGAGAGGGGAGAGGATCCTCCACTTCCTGAGGTGCATATGGCTGGTACATTTGCCTCGGGGCAGGTGGAGAATGGCTCCACCAGTCAGTCTCTTCCTCAGATGCTCTAATGTTCTTTAACTTTTCCACCTCCCCTTTGAGTTGTACCACCAAGCACAGCAGATCATTGGCCTGCTTGCACCTCACACAGGTGTTATCTCTGTTACCCTCTGATACCCGTGCCAGGCTCTGGCACTCCCTGCAGCCCTGATACTTGGACCCCTCTGTGTTTCTACAGCAGCTCCATTTGCTATGCCACATCCCTTCTGACACATGCAGAGGACTTGGCACCCTGCTGAGTGGAAACCATTCCTGAACTCTCCTCTTGAGTTGATGGGAGGGAGACTACACCTTCCTGCTCACTCTGCCTGTGCAAATTGCCCAGTGACTTGCTGTACCTGCTGTGACTAATGTACTCCAGTACAGGAATTGCCCTCTACAGCCTGATATAAAATTCACTCTGGATTTACTTCAGTCACTGCTGTTGCCACTGCTGCTGCTGCTGCCACCTCACTGACTAACAAACCATTCAGAGTGAATAAACGACACATTCATCAGGACCTTATCTGGAGTGCTTTGAATTCTTCCGTGAGAGAAAAGAAATTTCTGGAAAATTTGGAGTCCTGTCAGAAGAGATGAGGAAGGACTCAAAATGTCAATGCCTGGCTGAGAAATTTGGATGAAAAAACACCAGAAAACAACAAAAAGCCTCCCAAAAACCACCCTCAAAAAACACCTTCCACAAGCGTGGAATTTCAATTACAGATCATACCATTTCTTCTCAACCTCCTGAATGTTTTCACTCCAAACAAACCTATTCAGTTCCAAATGATATAACTGAAGTGTCTTGCAGGAGCCATGGTTCAGGCAGTTCACATACCTAATTTCATTTTTGGGATTAATTCCTTCACATAATGCGTCACAGTTCTCAGTTTTGGTAAGAGGAGGTAATGCATCAAATATGAGCTGAACACCTATCATGTTTTAGGGGAGATGAAGTCCTGGAGATCTTCTTTGCTGTTTTTTGGGGTTTCACCCCAGATGGCAACCAAGCCCCATGTACCCACTTGCTTCCTCCCTCACCAGCAAGATCAGGGAGAGAATCAGAACGGTAAGAGCCAGAAAACTCGTGGGTTGAGACAAAGACAGTTTAATAGGGAAAGCAAAAGCTGCATATGCAAGCAAAGAAAATAAAAAATTAATTCACTGCCTTCCCAGGCAGGTGTTCAGCTATCTCCAAGAGAGTAGGGCCCCATCACAGGTAGCAGTTACTTGCCCTCACTCCAAACATCCCCCCTTTCCTCCTTCTTTCCTCCACTTTATATACTGAGCATGATGTCACATGGTCTGGAATATCCCCTTGGTCAGCTTGGGTCACCTGTCCCGGCTGTGTGTCCTCCCAGCGTCCCATGCACCCTCAACTTCCTTGCCAGCGTGGTAATACAAAAAGCAGAAGAGACCTTGGCTCTCTGTAAGCACTGCTCAGCAATAACATCTCTCTATTATCAACTCTGTGTTCAGCACAAATCCAAAACACAGGCCCATATCAGCTGCTGTGAAGTTAACTAACCCAGCAAAAACCAGCACACTGTTTAATAGAAAGAGACCAAAAGTCACAGCAACTAAAGTTTCTATGACAGATAGAGCTGGATTCATTTAACCTAATTTGAGAGATCTGTAGTGTAGATGGCCACATTTGAACTAGTCATCTAAACTATTTATAGCCAAAGGGACAGAAACAAGTACTTTTAGAGTGAGATTTATTTCATTATAGACATCTATAACTGGTCAGGTGATTTCTCTATTTTTAATTGATTGTAAGGAAAAGCAAGGGTGGACTAAGTGGCTACAATAAATGACTATATCCCTAATGGTAGGGATATAATTAGGTGAAGTGACTCTCATTCATTGGGATAACATTCACAGGGAAATACTCTTTTCCTTTTCAAAATTGTTCTCTCTGGGAGTAATTTTGTAAAGGAAAAGCAGAAACTTTCTCTGTAAATAACATCTTTTTCAGTAAGAAGTGCATCTCATCATAGATCAACTTTTCCATCAGAAAGAGCTTGAACAAAATTTCCAACCAGCCCTGTTTCCTTAGTTTTAGACAACTACAAGTAAAAACATGAGGAGTTTTTTTCTCTAACTGCCAAGCGTACAGACATATACTTGGGTATGAGAGTCATGTTGTGTTCTTTCCAGATTGTACCTTAATATTGCAAGATAAATGGGATTCTATTTATTTTGTAATTTTACCAGATGACCTTTAATGATATTACATAATGGGTCAAATATTCTTACTGTAGGACTGAATTATCTAGTCTGTGTCAATGGTTTGGCAGTTCTTCTTTCATCTGTTTATCCCTAAACCATAGAAAAGGCTCTTTCATATAGGTAACCACCTCCACATGGTTATTCTTAATATTTCCCTAATTTCTGGGACAACAGGTACTTGACAGGTCATTAAGAGATTCTGTGGTATGAAATACACCAATAATTTTCATTGTGGTTTGTCTGAAGAAGACTAGGTGTTTGAAGGCCAATTTGAGGATAAGTCTAGCAATATCTATTTTTCTAGGATGACCCTGGTTTTTTATAAGAAAAATGTTTCCTCTACCATAATACTAAGCAAAATTTCCCTAGATTTAGTTCAATTTTTTCTCAGAAATAATCACTTTCTAAATTCTCCTTATTGAAAGGTCTCTTAAACCTACATGTTATTCAAATTCAAATGAAAGAAGATCCAAAGAGATGGTCATTGCTATTTAAGAGAAGAGGCCTATATCCTATACATTTTTTTTACTTCTTACATCTACATGTGTCTATACAGTTTCAGAACCCCAGTCCCTTTTCAGGGATAACGATTCTCTTTTGCACTGGGGCAAACACATTTCAGTATGGTTCCTTTCCCTAAGATTTTAGAGTTCTAGTATGTGATGAAAAGCAGTAGAAGGCAAAATGTTCTTAGGCGTTGAAGTGACAACCTGTGAGTCCACTGAACTTTTGGTATCAGAAGTAGTCCATGTTTAAAAGAATTACAAATTCATATAGTCACATTTATACTGATCTGATTTACAATCCTCAAGCCAGAGATCTCATGACACCCCACCCCCTCTGCCTCTGTAGTGCTTTCTTCCAAACATCGATTTTGCATTAAAGCACTAAGCAAATCCTGAAAGAATCACTAAACAAATCTGACGTTAGTCTTTTCTTTATTAATATATAAATCAATAAGCATAAAGGAACACATTCAATAAGAACAGGAAAAGCCGTCATAAAGCAGATATCTTAATTACAACCTCAATTAAAATTAATCTTCAGCTCTGGATGACCTCTTGCATATAAATCACTAGATAAATTCTATCTTTCTGTAACTCAGAAAGAGCTCAAGCTCTTAAAATTACCAGTAATCAGACTGGTATTTTCAATAATCTCTCTGACATACCACCTAGAAGGGAAGGCCACAGAACTGGAAGGGACATCCCAGCCATTAAGTTCAGCATCCTGATATTGCAGTAAACAGTCTATACAAACCTTTCATTAAACTATTAAGATGTGTCATAAGATTAGCTGGGCTTTGCCCAGATCAGAAAGGCTCTACCTTCTCTGTTTCATGTCAGGCTATGTCTATTTATTTTTGTTTCAGACCAGTATTGAAACCTTGATCCTAAATAATTTTGCTTTCCTTTGCTCTTATTCCTCTGATATGTTAAAATGATTTTCCCAACCTGAAATCAGTTGATACAGTTGTTATCAAATATCTATGTTGTTCTTCTATTATTTTTATCACCACAGAGACTTGTAAGAACCTCTCCACAGGGTTTGTTTTCTTTCCATGATGTTTGTTAGCATCCTTATATCATTTTTTCAGTCACACATAAGGCTAGTCTACGCAAACCTTGCACTCTTTTATATTCTTTCTTTCATTAATCTTTACTAGGAGATTTCTTTGGACATGTTGATCTAGTTGCTGCAAGAAACATTTTTTTATAGAATACTCTCAGTGAATAAATGAAGAGACTGCGGTGCCTACAGATATTGTAGCACAGTATTAACCCTGCAGGTTTAGGACACCACACAAACAGCTGTGAAGGCATCTCCCTCTTTCCAGAGCTCAAAAATACTTAGTGCACCTGCAGAGTTCTGCATTAAAAGTTGTATAGTTTTGATTTGTGCCCTTAGACTTTATTTCAACTTCTGTAATGAACGGTATGCATGTGTATAGGAGATAAGTTAAGCTTCAGAATACAAATTTGTATTATTTATGCATTTATATGCAGGAGTACCTCAGAACCCCAGTGTTTTAGGAACCATATAAACTAAGAAAAATAAAAAGACAAAAAAAAAGAAAAGGCGCTCAGATAGAAATGTTTCTATATATCTAAGTATGGCAATTACAAGGAAATGGTAAGGAAAATTCAAGCAGTAGGACAGTCTATGGGCTCTCTTAATTTGTTTTAAAACTGATTTTAAGTTTGATGTAGACATTATTCTAAAAATAATATTGAAGGAGCATAATAAAAATGATTTCATGAGCACAATGAGACACACTCCCCAGGGAAGCAGTCACAGCACCAAGCCTGCAGGAATTCAAGAAGAAATTGGACAATGATCTCAGGCACATGATGTGGTTCCTGGGGTTGTCCTCTGCAGTAATAAGAGTTAGACTCAATGATCCTTGTTGGTCCCTTCCAACTCAGGATATTCTATGATACTATGATACAGGGGAAAGAACACAAGCATTTTCAAGGAACCAGAGTCACTTTTCCTTAGATTTGCAGATCCAAGGACTGGAACTTTGGTTTAATTAAATCCCTACACTGTGCTCATTGCTACATGAAAATCATACACAGGTTTATGTAGTACATTAAAGTATTTAAGTCTTTGAATCGAAAATGCAACTGTACACATTGTGCTCCACTATCATTTATTATGATTATGTCTAACTCTTACACAGAGTGTTACCTGTATTATTATGTGGTCTTCTGAACAGATCTACTTTTTACCTTGCTACTTGACTTTTCTCATTATTCTTGTAATTAAAATCTCTTTTGATTTCATTTAGCACTTTACCATCTGCACATAAGGAAATACCTTGGAACTGGCCTGCCTGTGACTTCACACTGTCCACTAATTAAACCTTGTTTTAATCAGAAATTCTTAATTACCCTTAATTTTCTGACTAGAAGGTGGTTTTGTATGCACTCATTTCCCCAGTGACTTCTTAAAGGATGGATGTACAAATGAAAAGTGACTGTACAAATGAGATTGCACAGTTCCATATTTATTCCTTCACAATGATTCCCAATCAGATTTACACTATGTGCAAGAACATTCATTATTTTTTAGCTGTTACTTTGGTAGATTTTTATCTGGAATCCACAATTCAATCTGTGTCTTTTGAATGTGCATCTTCAGTACAGAAATGCAGGAAGCAAGAAAAACAAAACAAAACAAAAACAAAACCAGAACAAAAACTAAAAGAGTCTTCAAAAGAGATTGTGATGAAAAAAAAAAGCTTGGTTCCAGTTTTTGTGTTAACGTGAAAGTTTTAAACAAAAATATTCTGGATTTGAGCAAAAACCCACTGAGACTTCTCTTGGTCTGTTTGAGACTGAAAAATCTAAAACAAAAGGTTGAAAGTGACAGCAAAAAATGGTGTCATAAAAAATTTTTTTATGACCTTTATCAGTTATCATATTTCTCACAAGTACCTCCATTTACTTACAAGATTTAGAGTTTAATCCACTGAAGAGAGAGTAACTTTATATTGTATTAAGTATGCTCCTTGACAGATGATTTGATCAGGGCAGAATATTACTGAAGCAGTTACAGACAAGGGAAAATTATGAAAGGAATAGTACATTGAGTATGTTCTTGGCTGAGAGGAAACTTTGCATACTTGGGCTGTCTTCTCAACTCTGTGATGTTGAATAAATAATTTCCATTCTATTCCCACCCTTTTTCCTTCTTTCTGCTGTGTCTTCATCTTGTATTTTGGGCTGTGAGTTCTTTCACGTGAGTAGTTTCATAGAATCATCATGAAACCATGAAGTGGTTTGGGTTGGAAGAGACCTTAAAGATCATGTGGTCCCCACCCCCTGCCATAGGCAGACACACCTTCAACCACACCAGGTTGCTCAAAGCCCAATCCAACCTGACCAAGGATGGGGCATCCACAACTTCTCTGGACAACTTGTGTCAGTGCCTCACCACCTTCACAGCAAAGAACTTTTTCTTTATATCTAATTCAAATCTACCATCTTGCAGTTTCTTTTAGCTTGTTTACACTTTGTCATAATGAGACACAATTCATTATTCAAGTTTTTAGTAATTGGTGAATGGTAAATGTTATTTTCTGCTTTCATTTCTTTCTAAAACTGCATTTTAAAGGATTGTAAAGAAAAATAATTGCTAAGAATGTCTAAACCACTCTGAAATTGATTATATTGTCCATCTATACTCTTCTGGCTCATTTGTCCATGCAAAAACTCTCAATACACGTAAAAGTTTCTTGCCATTTTTGCCAGCACACTACACGATCACTGTATATGCAAAAGATATCCCAAATTTTTCAGTAGCCTCTGTTTTCTTAAGTGATGTGTTACAGTACTCTTGATGAGAGTATCAGACATAATGTTCTTAAAAGGCATTATTCAATCTTCCCACCTCTTCTTTGTAATGGAGCCTTGACTGATGCCAGTGGATGAGAGAAGTGCATTCCCCTCTCCTGACCTTTATTTCATGCAGAGTACACTGGCTCTTATATTCCAGCTAATTCTTGTTTTCATTCCAGCTACCAGTGGGAAAACACTGAAATTCACCCTCTCTACATTATATAATATAATGGCCAGTCTTCGCGAGCGAAGATTTGGGAAAGGTCATTAACCCTTCGAGCCTGCGCAGTGGATTTTTTAGGTGAGACACAGCGTGCGCTGAACTGAGCCCACCCTTTAATCCTGAGGTTCATCTGCCGGGGCCGAGCAAGCTTGGACAGTGGCAGTGAGGTCCCCAGGACGTAGGTTTGTTTAGAGTGACCTTCTCTTAGATGGATTGCCTTACAAGGCTGACGAGCTCCATCTGCCCGGGGGGCTGGGAATCGAACCCGGGTCGCAGCGGTGAGAGTCCTGCACCCTAACCACTAGACCACCAGAGGCCCCATTATATACAACATAATATAAAAGACATAGTAAATACCAGCAATCTGATTGCTGTGGCTCAGCTTCCCTCTTTCAGTCCCAAAGGTCCTGCATTTGAAACTCTAGTGGTGGTAATATAAAATCTTCAAGTAATAAATTTGAAACTCTTCAAATAATGAATTTGATCAAGTAAGACTCAAGGATAGGAAAAAGATAATGTTCTTGAGATTTCTGATTTGGATTCAGTCTCTTGCCATGTCCAAAATGTCATTTGTGAGACTGTGAGACTCACAGAGAAGAGGTCAGGACAGACTGTTTTCTGGTTAAATAAGTAATCATTTAATATCTCAGGTTTGAAGGGACCTGAAAGACCATCTGGTCCAAACTTTCATGGAAAAAGGAGTAAATATGACATCATCTATCACTCTTTCCCACCACACCTTGAAATCCTCCAGTTATGGGAACTTCATCACATCCTTCTAGATGTTATTCCAGTAAATGACTGTTTTTACTGTAAAGATGTCCTTCTTATGTGGTGGTGAACCTTTCACTCATGCATTTTGTACTTATTGCCTGTTGTCTTCTCCATGTCGTTCTTTGTGGAAAGATTCCGTCCTCTCTGTAGCTGCACTTTTCATACTGGAGTACTGTCATGAGATCCCCCTGAGCCTTCTCTTCTCCAGAGAGAAAGGACCTATCTCCTTAAGTTTTTCATCATAGGCATTCATACTGTATCTCCTCTGTACCAGGCAGTCTGGGACTAAATATATCCCTAATTACTAAGTGCTTGAAAACTACTCTAGAAAGTATGAGACGAAAGAGTTCATTTGAACTCTGGTCCTAACTGCTCTATCTGGCAAGACACTTGTACCATGCAGCAACCTTGTACTTCAATTATATTGATGTACATTTTATACCTTCACCTTAATCTTCCATTCTGGTGTACTCTTCGGTGTTGTCAGTTATTGACTATGGACTAGCAGTTGGAGGTCAGGAGCCTTGTTATGTGGAGCATGAGCTTTAAGAGCTGCCTCGAGTGGTATTCTGAGCAGTCAGGGAAGAGGAAAGTGTTTAAGGATTACTCATTTCGTTATCACATTGCTGTAGGTGGGGCAGTAAAATATGTGCATTGATACAGCCTTGTATCTGTACATTTAATGGGTCACAGCTAGGAAAAAAAAAAAAAAAGAAATAAAAAGAAAGCAAGTTCAAAACCAGTGGGAATTATACAGATGCCAGAAAAATTCTTCCCTCATGCTGTTCATGGAGAGGAGGAGATATGAAATGCATGTAACACGGATTACAGCATATGTCAGTGGCAGAATTAACACTGAACTATATGCCATAAATATATGGATCATTGGCAGCACACTCAAAGAACACTTGTGGCTTTACTGATGTCATTGTTCTCCTCCTCCTATTTCCCCAATGTCTAAACCCAGGAATATCTCATTAAAACAAGTCTTTTCAGGGAACACCAGGGAGTTTGGGACTACAAAAAATTGATAGTAAAACAAGAACTGCCAGCTGAAACCATCAAGATCATTATCAGGAAAAGGCTTCAAATGCTGCACATATAACAGGGATGGTTCGGAGTGCTAATGAGCATCCAGGTAGGACAGACATTTTCTCACCCCCTGAGGAAGGGTCAAAAGTAATCTGACAAACTCTGTGCCTGAACATTGGAGGAAGAATAGCATGAAAAGGTCCACAGGTGTCAGGGAAAGAAAATCTTTAAAAATATGCTTAGAATGGAGAACTCATATACAGGCAGGTTTGGGGCAAGAATACATACACACACATGCACATATATGTGTTTGTATGCGTGTATATATATATATATATTTACATATAAAAATGCATTATAAATTTTTGCAGACTGTTTTGTGTAATACATGTGAAAAAAGACCAAACTCAATAATCCAATATTTTAAGGGGATTGTATTAAAAGATCAAGAATAAAAAAATACTTTTCCTACTGCTGCTGACAGCCTACTCTTGCTAACTTCCACTTCCATATTTTCAATACTTGCCAATTTAATTAACACACCATGAGAATCATCTGTCCAAGTATGGCTGTTCACTGTATTCATGCCATTTTAGTAGTCACAGCCATTAGACCTCAATCTTGCTTCCAGGGTCTTCCAATTCTCTGACTGCAGTGACTTTCCTGTGGCAGGATTCGACATATGATAGACCTAGAACTTCTGCCAGGAACATGTACCACTACTCTAATATACTGACAGTGGACCACAGCCTTCTAAGGATCAAAATCAAAAATTATTATTAACACACTTGGCATTTCCAAGGTTTTTAATATTTTGATACAGATTAGAATCATGCTTGTGACTTAAAATGCATATTATGGCCAAAATTTGTGGCAGGCTAAAATTATTTGCTACAATGAGCAAGGCAAACAAAATAAAACACAGGGGGGGAAAAAAAGCTCCCTAAGGAAAAAAAAAAAAGAAAGAAAACCAAACAAGATTTAAGAACCAAATTCAGTGAACACGTTCTTGAATACATTTATTTATTATTCACCCAGTTCTCATACCAACAGGGAAAAATAGCTTCTTCCACTACAAAATGTAGTATATAAACAGGAGTTCTCCTAGTACTTGAAGAACAGATTTTATTTCAGAGGATAAAGGAGTTATATTAGAATATTAGCTATAGTTGAGACAACTTTTCTCAAACACGACTATAGATCATAGAATCACAGAATGTTTTGGGCTGGAAGGGACCTTAAAGACCCTGTGGTTCCAACCCCATTGTCATGAGCAGGTACACCTTCCCCTAGACCAGGTTGCTCCAAGTCCCATCCAACCTGACCTTGGACACTTTCAGGGATGGGGCATCCACAGCTTCTCTGGGCAACCAATGTCAGTGCGTCACCACCCTCACAATATAGGATTTCTTCCTAATGTATAATCTAAACCTGCACCCTGTCAATTTAACTTCAGTTTAAATAAAATATTAACTTGTAAATAGTATATTTTTCTCTTAGCCAGTATCTTCCCAACTGATAATACACACAAATCTGCATGTCAAAACTACCTTATCTTTGCTTTATCTAAAGAGCACTGTGTAAACTGTGCTCTAAAGAGCACTGTAAAAGAGCACCCGAGAAAAATATCCCTAAAAATGTTTGCTTTTACCCTCCCTTTCATAGTCTATTATCATCATCTATAAAGAATAAGTTCTACTCATGTAATTCATTGTAAGATAGTCATTCCATTTTCAGGAGAATATATGACATTTGTGAAAAATTTCTACTATATGTTCTTGTCTTGTTATATATAGTATATATAGTATAATATACTATATGTATATTAAATTAGTTTGGAAACAAGGCTTTTTATACTGCTCTAATATGTTTGGCAATTATAACTCAGATGCTTTTTACACTTACCTTACTGAGATGTAAGATCTGACTAAAACAGATATAATTACCAGTATTTCTTTGCTCTTTTGTTAAGTCAAAATTATTCTTATTGTAAAATAGAAATCAATTCATGCTTTTATAACAATAAATGTCGAGTTGAAATCAGAGAATGTTTTTCCAAGGAGTGAGTTTTCTCAGAAGGGTCACTTTAATCTTTTTGAGTTTGTGTCTCAAAGTAGACAGCAAAAACGCATTTTCTTTTATAGTGAAATCACAGACTGAAATGAGTTCCCCAGGTTGTTTATGGCAGTCAACACTTAGGTACCATGAATAACAAGGGGACTGGCTTATTTGCACAACATGGGTATGGAAAACTTGATGACAGAGCAATGTTTTCCATTTTATAACTTGAAAACTGCACTGCAACAGCTGCAGCTGCCAGCCAGAGATCTTGCTCAATCCCCTCTAAGTGTCCATGTATTATTTGTGCATGTCATGTTCCATAAGACATTTTATCTGATGTTGTTGATGCACCAAATGCTGTGTACCACAGATCGGATTTGTATTTTCGTGTGTCTCCTGCTCTTTTTATTAGTACATCTTAACACACACAGAACTTTATGAGTCTTTATTTTATCATGCAAATGCTTGATTTTTACTAAACTTGTCTTCCCATACCGAAGTTTTGATATATGTTTCTCTCCTGGCGTTAAGGTCACTGTTTTTTCTGCCTTAGGGTATTGCTGATAACACTTTTTCAAGCAAGTCTGACCTCTTTATTTTGGCAGCTTCATTTTTGCATTTAAGAACATTAAAACACTGAAAAAGTACTCTTGCCAATGAGAGGAAATCAGAATATAGTCTTCTAAATGCTACAAAAGATTGAAAGTGCTTAATATATAGAGATGAAGCAACCCTCCATGTCATCTCCAAGAGTGCGCTTCACTGGCACCAGACTTCTCTCAACCCACAGAACTAACGGTGTTCAATAAACATGTGCCTTGAGATCCAGAAGCTCTGAGGTACTAAGTAGCTGCACAAGAGCTCTGTCCAAGTGCTAAAAACTGAAGCGGTGCTTTCCACAGTATCATCAGTGGCTTCAGACCTATAAGACTGTCTTTCTCTCCCATACAGTGGCTTATAGTGCTTTAGTAAACATTGATTTGCAAGGTGGATGCCATGTAGAACTAAAAAGACTGGTAGCAAGGTATAAAATTCCTATCCCAGAAACCCAGAACACTTCCTTACAGTTTTTAGGAGGAGAGGAAGTGGGGAATAATTGGGCGTCTTAGTGGATGATGCTGACAAGCACCAGCCGAAAGAGGAAAGGATGCTCTGAATTTGGATGTCACTCGGGAGTGAATCAGTCCCAGTATCAAGTGATAGACAAACTGGAGTGGTGCAAATGTGCCACAGCAATGCGAAATTTTTTACCTGGTGAGTGTCTCACCAGGAGACACATGGTTATGCTGTGACAAAAAGGCTAGGATTCCTTAATCTCTCCTGTTTCTCCTTCCTCCTTATCTCTCGTGTCCTTTCACCTCAAAAGTCCTTTTCAGTTTTTCTTTTCTCCCTCTCTGAAGGAAAAACACATAGGAAGGCCAAGGGTGTAATTGAGAAAAAAATCTGAATGTTGACAAGTGTTCTAGATATAATGCATTTGCTTTCCAGTCAGACTTTCAATTTTTTTTTTTTTTAAAGAAAAAGGTTGGAAGCAACACCATTCACCCAGAAAGAGTGGTGAGGAACAAAAAATAAAAACAAAATATCTACTTGAGCTGACTTTTGATATGTGAAAAACAGCACATACTCCTGTCCATTAGATAACAAGTACCACACATGAAAGCAGACACCTCTTAGAACCATTCCTCACAACATACTGTTATGATGTCAAAGCAGACATCCAACTCATAGGACACACCAAACCTTCCTCAGCTCCTTCCTAAAGACAGGAGAGCCACTAGAAGCAAAAAAGAAGCATTTATCCAGGACTGCATGAATACAGCTCAGAGCAAAATGTCTTCAAAGAACAAAGCAGTCCAAGCAAATTTCATAAAATGAAGAAACTACCAGCCTGCTCCAAACTGCTTGAAGTCAATATAAATTTCTGTAGTGACTTGAAAATCTGAGGACAAAGCCCTCAATGTATAGTTTCTGCTGGACATATTTGAAGATTTATGAGCTCTGTAAGGAAGACAAGGATGAAAAGGATCTCTTAGGTCATCAAGAGTAGTCACACATTATTTCTGATATCTCATTTCATGCTCCTTTTTGTTACTGTATCTGTCTCTACCTGTGAATGTCAGAACAAAGATGCAATAGCCCAACATCTCTGATGAAGAGGCACAAGAGTTAATAGAATTGATTTCTTTAAAACCTGAAGTTAAATATTTAACCTACAGTGAAATTGAAAACGAGATGCTTATGATCACTTCTGTGAGCCTCATTGTGTTTATATTATGTCCTTAGTGACATCTGAGAAACCTGGAAAAGTAAGACATTTGTACTGCATTTACTGTTTGAAACTTAGTAAATAATTACACAACTCAGGATGCAAAAAACAGGAGACAGAAAACATCAATCTCTCTTAGATATGTCAGATAGATATGTGCTGCACAGTTAAACTACATGAAAAGCAAGGGAACAAGTTTCCAAAATCAACTGATTTGACTCTTTGCTGTCATATATGAAACTTCATTTTCTCTGTTTTCATTGAAAATTCTTGGAAGGATATTTTGTTTGTTTGCCAGCTTTAAGATGCAGATATCTGGTGCTTAAAATTAATACTCTCATGGTGACTTACAAGACTGTATCATGTCACTGAAGCAATGAAGTTCTGATAGATTTTCAGTGTATAACTATTAATGCAAAATTTGTCTATTACCAATATATTTATTTTATCTAGGCATTTTGGCAAATGTTCTTGTAACATTTTGGGGAGTCACCAGATGGCACTAAAACATTGCAAGGTGCCAGAAATCATTACATTTCTTGCCAACAAATGCATTATTTTGCAATAATATAATTTTCTCTAAATTTCAGCTGCAGCTTGGATAATATCTCCTTTAAATTCCACTGAACTAGAGGCACTGGCAAATGCTCACTGAACCAGAGAGCACCAGGATGAACTTAAATGCATAGGTCCATCATCCAAAGCCATTACATCACCAAGAATATTATTATCATCATTTTAACCTTCCAATTAACGTTACTTTTCTGAGTCTGTCAAAGACAATTTTACTCAGCCTGCTCATCTGTACATGAGTACATGAGTACAGATTCAAACTGTTCCAATGAAAACTCTAGTCCTTTCCTGGGTAACACCAGTTTTGAATCTCTTTCCTTCTCATTTCCATTGTGCAAAGAAAATACTGAATAGTTAGATACAGTTATCATATTTAACATTAAGTTGTATTATGCTTTAAATATATACTTCTCAGTAATTGATGAAAATTTTTCTTTTCCAGTTTCCTGTATCCAATAGTGACCAAAATCCCATACATAAAGATGGATATAGCAAAAATTGAAACATTTTAATTTCTGTCTAGAGATATTAGAATATTCCAGAAATCTTTAGCAAAATGTTAAATATTAAATTTATCTAATGTAACTTGGTATATCTGTCCTATGCTGTAATTTGTTTACTGTTTTGTAAACCCTTTCACTGGTGTATCATTTTAAATTTTTTCCCACCTAGATTCTTATCCTACCCTCCTTATGTTAAGAAATCGAACATTTACACCATTTTCTTATTGTCTGAATTGTTGCAGTTGTCATAGTCTTTTTATAATCAATGACTGCAAGCTTGACAAATGTGTTTTACAAATGTTGAAAGAATCTGTTAATTTTTCAAATGAAAATGCTCATGTTGAGGAACTATATCATGTGTATATAGGCTGGTAAAGTCACTCAAAGAACAAATTACAGAATAGATTAAGTTGAAAAGGACCTTAAAGATCATCTAGTTCCGACCTCCTGCCATGGGCAGGGACACCATCTACTAGACCAGGTTGCTCAAAACCCCATCCAGTCTGACCTTGGATATTTCCAGGGATGGGGTATCCACAATTTCTCTGGACAACCTGTTTTAGATCCTCACCACCTTCACAGTAAAGGATTTCTTCCAAATACTCAGCCTAAAACTCCCTTCTTTTGGTTTAAAGCCATTCCCCCTTGTCCTATCACTACATTTCCTTGTAAAAAGTCCCTTTCCAGCTCTCGTCTTACTACAAATGCAGTAGCAAAATTTAGAAAAAAAATCTAAAAGCCCAAAAATCTTTACTAAATTACAGATCCAAATTACCATGATGTTTGGAAGAAAGTATGTTTTATTCACCTACTCACTTTTTTAAAATACAGACACTTAAAAATGTGAAGAGCTTTCATACAAATGTTGACAAAAGAAAAGATGTACTTCCTTGTAAGCTATAGGCAGACTGGATCAGATTTGCTGGGCATGCTGAAGTCTCCCAGCAAAGTAACACTCATTTTGATAAAATATTTGCTTTACCTTCTTCCCTTCTGAACATGGAAAGGACAGAGCAGATAGTAGAACATGTACAGTAATTTTACTGAGGTCTCTGTTTGAGAGCCTACAGTAGGGAGAAGAGAGTTTTTTGAGTTAACATTTTTTTCACTGAAATGCCACTGATGTGGGGATTTTTCAAAAGACAAGGAGAAAAGTCAGGATAACATTGCTGCAATCCCTCTTTTCGACCCTGTGTGAGTCAAGGTCCTCAAAAGGTTCAAGAGACATACTTGAAATAATGGCCCAGGGATAGTAATGTTGCCCCTGAAACACCTAACTGTAGCCAGTGATGTGTAGCTACCTATAGAGAAATTTCATCTCATGATTCATGCCAGCATGGATCCTGCCCTGGAGCTCACAGCTGCACTTGCTCAGAAACTGCCTCATAAAGCCAAAGTGTCCCAGAGCCATTCCCTGATCCCCATTCTCATCTCAGGGTGAATGCAAGGGCATGAGCTGGCCACACTGATATCCATCCATCATATTCTGAGTTTCTGCATTACCTTATGAGCAAAGTAAGGAGGCAACATATTTTTCTCTGGAGAAAATCCACTGAGTGATAGATGAAGCTTCACAAATACACGCTCCAGAAAGCATCCAATCATTTAAAGAACTCCCACGATCAACCAGAGTAACCTTGAAATATTTTAGAATATTTGATAAATCTCTTTCCCATCTTAAGCTTATTTCTTTTCATGAAAAATCATTACTAAAAACTTAGTTTAAAGTTGGGTAAGTGCTTTGCAGACCTTCCATCACATACTTCAAACTCTTATTAGCTTGGATTTCTCCAGAGCAGAGACCACTTCTGAAGGGATGTCACCTCCAGAGATGTTTTTACAGTGTGGAAAAATACCTCCCAGACTAAACCCACTCTAGGGTCCCCTGTTTTATCTTCCTATTTCTATTTCAGGCGGAATTGCTGATTGCTGTTTCGTTCCTACAGATGCAACTTTAACAGTCTAAATATGGCAGCACTGAAGCAGTTCATAAACATTAATTAATGTATCCTCATTACATTCCTCGGAGGAGAGTGATGATAGAGCAGTGAAGGTGTCTTGGTATGGATCCAGAGGTGTGAGTTCATACCTCTCTCTGGATTTGTTCCAAACATCACTCCCGGTCAGCTCGGCTATAAATGAGTACCACAGCAGTGGCGCTGAGGAAATCAAAGGCATCTAGATGGGATATTAGCTACATCACTCCCACATGGAAGGTTGGCAACAGAAGCTGTTGTCCTTGTCCAGACTTGCACAGTTAGCCCTTGTGATGGTGGTTTGTTCCCACTATTTATAGAGGTGCTGCTATCCCCCCTCTGATGGAACAACTGGGGCAGAGAGAGTGGGAATTTCAAAGGCATTTGAAGCACTAAATCCTTGTAAACTCAGAGAGCCTGTGTCACATGAACATTTCGACTATTCAGGTCTAAGGGACTTGTATCAGTTCTGCAGCAGAACAGAAAATTGATCCTGACTCATAAGTCCAGACAACCGGGATATTTGTTTTCTCTTANAAATCTTTGATGGTAAAAGTAATAATTACTCAAGAGATTCATCCCACTGTCTTGGAAATGCATATGCATGGTCACACAACCAGGAATAAAGTTTGTTTAGTCATATGAGATGAAAGATGATAAATACTGCTTTGCATTCACTACCTGTCATATTCATTATTCATACTAACAGATCCAGAATTGTTTTCAGCATGGGACAAGGCAATCACTGCCTTGCAGAGCTTGTATGAAACTTTTCATTCAAAAAACTCACAAGGTTTCTATAAACAGTAATTAATTAAATAATTTGAAATTATAATATGTCTTTACAGATAGGAAACTGAGGTACAGAACTCACTGTACCTCTCAGAGCATCACTTAACTGATGTCTAGATGGAAATAAAAAGCAGTATTACTAATTTCTTGTCCTGTTCCCTAATCACCACATTCATTTCCTCCTAATTAATAACTTTGATTGTTTTTATTTTACTGAACTATAAAGAAATAAAAATTTGTTTTGATTGCCCCAAGGTGAGCAAAGATAAAAAGGTAAAGCAGGTACATGGCCTCCCGTGTTTCATCTCAGCCATTCATTGCATTGTATAAACGAAACAATGAAAATTTTGAAAATTAAATGCTCCATCATTATCTAAATAGGCAGGTGTAACTGTCAAAGAGATAAATAACAGGTTTTTGCAGCATCATTTAAAAACCAAACTACAATAAAAAGTAACCTTTCTTTATCAGAATTTTTTTGGATTCTGTTAGGTGCACTGGAAATAGTGAAACAATAAATACATCAAAATATGGAGGTAAACAGAATTATAAAACATCCAATGCAACAACTGAAACACCCACAAATACATAAATATTTATGAACCAAGAGGTACTTCTGAAACACCCAGAAGGTTTGATTGGATTGAACAGTCCAATCAAAGCATTGTGTGTTCACATGATTGAGGAAATAGGAACTATAGGACACAGAAAAGAAACAGTGTATGTACAATGGGTTTCAACTCACTTTATTTTTTTAGTTTTTAAACTTCCCTGTGCAAAAAAATATGACTTTCAGTATGGGATGAAAGTAGCACTATAAGTTTCCAGATACAGAGTACTCTAAAATAAATCATCCAAGTTTAGTTTTAACTCACAAAAAAGAACCATCCACGGCATTCATTAGACATCCATAGCTTTGTACATCTGAATGGAGATCCTCAGTCTTTTCTCTCTTCCAGATAGTTTTATAGGTACTCCAAAGATATGGAGCTGAGAAATCTTGTCCTTTTAGTATATATAACAGCAACTGTAGTAGTTATATAATCAGAGTCCTATGGGATTGACATAAAAGCTGAACAGAATACCATAGGCATTTCCAACATTTTCTGAATATTTGCAATTTTTCATAACTTAAAGATCATAAGGGTCATTAAATCAGACTATCTATTGGGATCTTGTATGCATTATACATACAAGACATGTATTCTGTTGGCCAACAATAGGACACAAGGAAATTGAATAAAGCTTCAACAGGGGAGATTCAGAGAGGACATTAGGACAAAGTTCTACACTGAGAGAGTGGTCACTCACTGACACAGACTCTCCAGGGACATGGTAACAGCACCAAGGCTGCCAGAGTTCAAGGAGCACCTGCACAACATCATATGATTTAGTTTTATCTAGTCCTGTGAGGAGTTAGGCTTGATGATCCTTATGGGTTCCTTGCAACTGGAGATATTCCTTGATTTTATGATATATTTCCTGTAAAGACCCCAGAAAGTTGTATTTTCTAAAGCACATTTTTCAGAAAGTTACCCAGCCTTATTCAAAGCTACTAAAGGTTGAAGAATTCAGTAATTTCCCTTGTAGGTTATATAATCAAACTAAAATTAGTCATCTCTTTCAATGTCTCTTCAGAAATAGGAACAATGCTGTTGAGGGCTGAATAAGGAACTGAACAAAGCAGAATAAAACAGTGAAAAATAGATATGACTCCGTAATTCTGCACTTTTGACTTAGATTTCCTGAAGTCTACTGCTTAGTGATAAAAATAATGCTCTTTCTTAAGAACTAAACCCTTTTTACTAAGAATATGAGCCCAGATATTTTGGTGCAAACCTGTATCTTCAGAGCTGAAGCAGATTTTACATGTAATAAGTATGATAATAAACCCACAAAAAGCTATTTGGGCTACACAGGTTGAGATTTACTGATATTTCATTCTCCTCAAAATCACTGTGACCTGGCATTGTGATTCCAGATTTCTAAATCCTATATCTATATATGCAATTGAGCTGCTTTTTAGGTATCTTGTTCCAGACAAGAATCTCAAAGGAATAATGCATCCAAAAATTAACTGTAACCAGTGCACAACATGGCATTGTGAAAATATCTAATGTTTTCCTGCAAATGTAGAATGTATTTAGAGTTGCACACAGAATTTTCATTCAGAATTCACTTCCATAGTATGAATTTGAAGTACAGTAGGACATTTTCTTGTGTAAGATGGCAACTTTATTTTTAGGAATGTTAATTCCATTTCTAGATAAAACACACAACAGATAATTGGTCTTATTATTTTTTGCCTGAATGGACAAATTATTTGATGTAAACAGTAAAATTTGTGGATCAGTTTTCTCTGGTATTCAACCAGCTCTTTCGTGTGAGATTTCAATATAAATATAGGGACAGAGTCTGCAATACTTATTTGTGCAGTGTAGCCTTTGCCAAATTGGTATTGGCATTTGTCTTTCTATGATGTCTCAATGACCTTACCTGTACACTCATTAAAATACAGGTACAATTTGGGCATCATTTTAATTAAATCAAAGGAAGGAACCCATTGTTACTATAGCTCTCCAGTAAATAGAGAATGTCATGAATCAAAGTTTGCAGATTCTGGTACTTTTTATAGATTTCAGAATTTGGATGAAAATTATAAATCAAACTGAGCTATCTCATTCAATTAACCCTTCTACAGGCCTCATTGTCTCAGCAGGTTAGTTCCTAGCCTTTATTCTCTCCATACACTGCAGGATGCTTCACCTTGGGTCATTTTGTTTTGAAGGGTTCTAGTTACTATATCACCATGGGTTTAGTTAAACACTATCTTTAGCCCCGTAGATCACTTGCAGCAGCAGGAGGCCTTCATGCTCCCCAGCCTGGCTGAATACCATATTTTTAACCTTTCAGCAAGCACTTCAAGGAGACTTCCAAAGGCAAACAAACTAGTGTGGAGTAGGTGAGAACACTAAACACATGTCTGTTGTAATAAACGTGTGCTTCCATGGGACCGATCCTGCCCGGAACTGAGCACCTGAAAATAAATGTTAGGATATTCAGTCAGGTCATAACATATCTCTGTACAAAAGTGAAAAACCAAACTGCTGACACATGTGACTCCCATTATAATTAACCCTTTGAGTATTGTCCAAGAGACCCATCGTGTCTATCAGCTTCTGTGAACTTCACTAAATGAAGGACTGCAGAAGTAGGCTGGATTCAGGACCTCCACGTGTAGATTTAGTGTTGGATAAATTACATGGCCAAATGCTGCTGGTGTCTTTCTACGGTGTGTAACTATTAAGAAAAAAATAACTTGTCTCTTTTGCTCCAAGCGTGTAGATCAGCAGAGGTTTTGTTGACCTGACCTTGGCTGACACAGTGGCAGGCACTAAATTCCATGAACAGCCTGTGAACAAAGGACAGAGGAAAGAGCTTCCATCCCACACTTCTGCATTGCACAGCACGTAGACCTGGGCTGCAGGTCTGCACACTAGGAACTGCTCATGAGCTGTAATTCCCAAAAAAGAGTATCAGTGGAGAACAATCTCTGGAAGTAAAATGTAGAATAGAGTAGAGTATAATAGAATAAGAATAGGAATACGAATACAAGTAAGAATTAGAATCAGAATCAGAATCAGAATCAGAATTAGAATAGAATAGAATAGAATAGAATAGAATAGAATAGAATAGAATAGAATAGAATAGAATAGAATAGAATAGAATAGAATAGAATAGAAAGTTTTAAATATCAAGGTCCTACACTGGCCTATAAAGATCTTCACAAAAAAGCTGGCCCACATCTTTCTGGAAGAGTATATACTTCATAGTCTTTTCTTTTTCCTAGAAAAAACTGCCAGAAAATCATCTTCTCTTTCAGATATAAGAAATAAATCCATCAATCCACTGAATCTATCTGCCTTATCATAGCTTCTGTCTTACATGTTTACATCTCTGATCACCTCCTCTGAACAGTAGCCCTTCTGTGTGAAGCTCAGGATACTTGGTTTGAGAGGGTGGGGCTACAGGAAAAAAAAAAGGACAATGTTCTTTGTATTTGTTACTGCTGCCTTTTTTTTTTTTTATATTGTTCAATGACAGAAATGACATCCATCCAAATATCAAATCAAAGGTCTGGGGATACAAATTGTTTGCGAGTGAAATCCTTGAGGGAGGGAGAAAAAAGGGTCCATAGAGATTTGTCTGATTTTATAAACACTGACTCTTCTAAGTCAGTGTCATCTCAACCATGGAATTTAAAATGGAAGTGCTGCTTCATGGTTGTATATACAGCTTAAATGTCACCTTTTATTCATCATGCTTATTTTATATCTAAACTAATACTACATCTTCTATACAAAGGGGAAAAAGCATTTATGAAAGGAATGTTTGAGGTTACATGTTGACAGATTACATGGGGAATGCACAAATATTCTTTGCCAGAGTACATACTTGATCTTACTAGAATCTTATAGCAATGAAGCACTTTTATTATGGGAACTCCTTAAATATCCTTTACCAAGAGAAAAAGGTTAAATTATATTGTGCTGAAGCTATGATGAATGTGCAGTTACTTCAGGATTAATGCAGCTTTTAAAACAATTTACAGTTCAAGAAACTATTAGCACACATTGATTATATTAATAGCTAAACAAGACAGGAATAACATATAGTGTACAAAGCAAAACAAAACCTTTGAAAAAAAAAAACAGGTTTTGTGTTTTAATAAAAATTTCTTTGATGTTTTAAAGCAATGATTTCTAGATTGTTGAACTTTTGCAAATCTCAATAGTTTATACAGTCATGTTTGGGACCTTCTTGGTTTTCTGAGTCATCCATATGCCAACAATATTATAATGCAGTGACGTTCTTCATACCAGCTTGTTTCTCTGCTGGACTGTAGAAGACCTCAAACAGTATGTTTTGGTCCATGTTAAACTTAGGAGTAGTTGTCTGTTGACCTCAAAATAAATAAAAAAAACCTTGTTCTAGATGATGGCATAAAATTAAAGTTACAGTTTCAAAATCTTATGCACTCTTTTCTTAGTCGGTATATTCTGTTGAGCATTTGAAGATAAGGGAATTTACAGTAGGGTCTATATCACCTAAATATGAGATTTGTGCAGCGTAGCCAACTAGATGTGAATCAGTCAGCTTGTTTCCTTTGCATTCAGAGAAACAAAACATGCATGAATGAAATGTCACTTAAGTGCCAATTTTAGGACAGATAAAAAGTGTGTTAGAGATCCTGCATGGACTATACTGGTGATCTATGACAACTTACTCAGTTGTAGAGATATGTCTTCCAACCCAATCTAAAGAAATTTTTCTAAGCCTTCTACCATAAATCTAGACAACCAGTCTTCTGTCCTGTTATTTATATCTGTGTATGACACATAAATATCTTTTACAGTATAGCAAGGAAGACAGTTCAGCCAGCATCCACCTCTATCCACTATTATATTATAATTTCATTGAACACCTTACACAAAATATTCAAATTAGTCATTTTAGATAAAAGTAAATACAGGGGGAAATTCTGTGGAACTGGTGAGATTCTACTAAAATATTGCATAATAGGAAACATTTTCTGTTCTGTTTCTGTACTTACACAAAAATAAGTAATATTTCATATTTAATTAAAAAAGTCGCTGATCACTTTTGTGCACGAGCTGGAATTCCTTAGTCATATTTTTCAGTTATAAACTGGTTTATACTGGTCATTATGTAACAGTCAACACTCAGAAGTCAGGAAAAAATCAAACCTATGGCTGAACAAACAGCCAAAATGTGCAATGATTCAAGGCCCAGGTTGTTAATGCTGCAGTAGATTTAGGTCCTATTACATAGATGATTAATTGGCTAACGAGCAAGGAACAGAGTGGGAGTGAGCAAATGGTTTTCTCCATAGTTCACAATCCTATCTGAGCAAGGCTGTTGTGGATGCACTGATTAATCTCGGACATCTCACATCAAGTGCCACACATCCGAGGGCCTCTTCTTCTGCCCACTAATTTCATTTCCCCTTACAGGAATTTGGGTCAAGGCCAACAAAACTCTGAAGTGCTCCACAGCTCAGATGTTTTTATGATAAAGTCTTTCCTTGCCAAGGTATTTAGTTCATAATTATATTGACACATTCATGCTACACATTTATTAGGATTTTATTCCCCTCAAGAAGAGAATGTCTTCTCTAAGAAGTAATTTATTGCTGTAGTAGTTTATCACAGAGATATGCCTAAAGATTTCTGTTAAGAGTGCATATTTTATATGGCAGTTCCATGCAGAAACTCACTAACGAGAATAGAGGAGAAAGTAAGGAGATTTTACTCAGCTACACATGAGAAAAATAAGTGGATTAATAGAAAAGAATTTCGACTGCTGGATTTCAATCCATTCTTTGTAGCTTAATGGAAAGGTTTAATGAGGAACCAAAGAATGGGAGAAAGCTGCATCCTATCTAATATTTCATTTTGCCTGACTTGTAGTTCCAAGTGTAGCTTGGAGTTAATGGTTAATAGTTAATGGTTATTGGAGGGTGCCAATGTTTAGCAGCTTACGTAGCCACATTACAAATATGGTGTTCTTCAGCAACAAAGTTCCTCAGAGTCTGATGGCAATCACAGGCTCTACTTTCTTCTTAAGGTCCCTACCACAGAGGTTTTCTCTATATGTGGTCCACTCTCTGTACCTCTGTGGATTTTTGTTTCAAAATTTTATGTGATAATTTTACAACCTTGCAAGCTTAACCAATATGCTGTAGTAAGGACTTCCACAGCTTGATCCCAAACTGTTCAAAGAGCAACCTCCTTTTGTTAATTTTAAACCTGCCACTTGCTACCTTCTTTGATGATCCAAGTTCTTAAAATGGAACAGACAATAAGCAGTCATTTCTCTGATAACTCACCTTGATTTTTTAGACCTCTGTCATACTCTCTCTCAAAAAACCCTTTCCCAGGCTTAAGAGCCCAAGTGTACTTGGCCATCCATCATACAGAAGTTGCTTCACTTTGATAAAATGAGAAGGAAGCTCTTTCTTAAAACTTTTTTTCAGCTTTATCATTTATTCTTTTTGAAAATGAGGTGGAGGAAAGGGAGAATAACTTTATGTGGTGTTAACATACACAAATGCATCATGGATTTCCCTCTGTCCTTGACATTATCTTGACCCACGAGCCTTACATCATATATTGTCTTCCCTGACCAGCTGAGGCGAGGAGGGATAGAGCGCCTTTGGTGGGCACCTGGAGTCCAGACGGGGTCAACTCACCACAGTACCACACCACTACTCTTGCAACTCTTAACACTTGGCCCTGAATAATTTAGGACTGTCAGCAACCTTTTTCACCTCATTCTTCACATTTTTCCAAATCCTTCACAAATTTCTTCAACAGCAGGGTCCTGCACAGCTTCTTTTGGTCATGCAAACACCTGATCTATCTTTTTTGTCCTTTTAAATCTTTCTTTACTTGTTTAAGAGCCTTTTCTGTCTGCCTGGTGTCTCTGAACACCTCCAGTAAGGGACATTGTTGACAAAACTTCTAGAAATCCACATAAACATCAGACAGCTACTGCCATACATGAAGCCTATAGTAGAATTTAATAGGTGTGCAGGACTTCAAAAGATGCATATTCCAGAGGATGCTAAGCTCATGCTACTGCACATATGGGTTAAGAAACCATATCACACTGTGCTCCAAGAACACTTACTGTTTATTAGCAACTTGCAACTTTATTTATTTTGAGGAAGGCAAAACGCCTATTTCAACGAAGTCATTCCTAGTACAGGTCCTGATCCTGAACAGATACTGACAAGAAAGTCTTTGTTTACTTTCTAGAGCATTCTTAAACTAGAACATTGGTAAAATACAACAATTATATAAAATCCATTTGCAAAAGAGTTTATTAGAGCTTATCTTACATGAAATCAATCCCTGCTCTGATTATGCCCAGTAGGATCGGCAGAGTAACGTGGTTCCAAGGGTAAAAGATGATGTTCCTAGTCCCAGGAATTGAAAGCAGGAATGAAAAAGGGAAAACTCAAGGTTTTCAACATACTTATGCGATCTTCACCTCTTCACCTACCTCAGTAATGACTTTTGCAGTAAAGTGGTGACTCACATCAGCCGGGACAAGTCCTCATCACACCACCCTGGTCTGTCCATATGAACATTGGGCTACCTGGTTCCTCATCACTGCCAACTGGGAAGGAAGGAGGCACTGGTCTCATGGCATCCCACCAGGACATCCACGTGGCTGTCAAGTTCTTTCATTTCATTACAAGGCTGTGATTACATTACAAAGACAAGATAAAACACAGCGTGTAGTTCTGAGCATCAACCCTGCTCCCTTGTGGACTGCTAAAAAATGAAATAAGTATGTTTCAGGAACATGGAAAAGTCATGGTTCCGCAATCTCTTTTTCTATGACAGTCTAGAATGATAATTTTGATCAACAAATTTTGTTTCAATTCTCATACTTACAAATCCCATTTGTTCCAGAAATGCAGAAAGTACAAAAGAGCAATCAGGAAACTTAACTGCAATAAGCATCCAATAAATACAATACAAGCTCCCCTTCCTAGTGTATTAGTTTTACTGTAACAGAAAAAAAGATGCAGCATTATCTGAGGATAGATTTAGAATACTGGAGCCAAAAAAACCAATTTTATTTAGTTCTGTGTTGACCATTACTGTGAACTCTTGACTACAGTCATTCTTTCTTATCCAGATGATCTACATGTATTCTCCTCTTTCACAGAAAGAAGATTATGAGAAAAGAGAACACTCGGTGTTGAGTACAAAATTAGGGGAACTCTTCTGATTTCTTTCAACGTTCTCCCACCATCCAAAGAAACAGATAGGATAACTAACATATATGTATCCTTTTGGGGTTTTGGGTTGGTTTCTTTTTTATTTTGTTTGAGTTTTTTTATATATTATTCTCCTTCTGTAATGCAAGAGTGAAATATATTCTCTGGGCTTCTTTTCTGTTTTATTGTAAAGAGAAATTGTTCATGGCTCAAACTGGGGTCCAGATAAGTTTGGATAAGGATTTCAACCTCAGAAAAGTGAATTAGAAATTAAAATGAATTAGAGGTAAGTTAACATATGTTTTTCTCATGCTTTGGTTTAAAATGGTGACAAAATTTCTTCTGATCTCTTTAGAGGTGTAACTTTGCCATTCAAGTCTGGTTTCAGCACACTGTAACTGGATTATGAAATCACTCCTGGCTGATGCAGATTTATAAAGGGGATCTATTCCAGATTGATGGGGCTTGATTGACTTTTTGAAGGCTCATGAATATGGATTAGCCCTAAGCACTCTGGAATCTTTGGAGTTAGGTGGATTTTTTGTCCACCACATTAAGCAAATACTGAAGAGTGTTCATATGAGAAGGTAGGTACTGAACAGAGATTTGATGGCAACCTCACGGGAAAAGGACAGAATCTAAAGAGGAAGGAACAGGACAGAAGACCATTTAGAGAGTAAATGCTAACTGGGGAGGAATTTTAGAAGGAGAAGACATTATGAGATGAACAGAAGGTCTACAATCATCTTGTTACCAGAAAAACTTGGAGTTACGCCCAGGAATTCTGAATCCTTCCCACTTTTTCCTAAAAAAAAAAAAGAAAAAAAAAGAAGTCCTATAGAAGAAGACAATATGTGATCAGGAAATTTAAACTGTATCAGAACATATATATGCACACTTATAAGTACACAACATATATTTATGGATTTTGTTTACATTTCAACTTTACTGAGAGGAAATGAGGAAAGAAAAGGAAAACATCAGAAATTAATGACTTACAGAAATTTCTGTTCTGTGAGACTAGTACAAGAATAAGGGGACATTTGATGACAATATCATGAAGAAATATCTCTTCAACATGGTCCTAGACTGCAGAAATTTTTTCTACATGGCATTACTGAGGCCAAGGTTTTAGCACATCCCAAAGGAAACAGTATGTTTCAATCAATTTTGAAAGTATACTCAAACACTTCCAGAATGTATAAGAAATAAGTAAGTATTCCTCAAGAAACCCCTCCAGATTTTCAGTCTTTTTCTGTAACGTATGTCATATGTACTTCTTGTAGTTTTTTCACCTTTCTTTCCTTCTTCCTCTTGATGCTGGCCACTACTAATGGGAAATAATTTACTTTCTTATAAATCATAGAATCATAGAATCAGCTGGGTTGGAAGGGACCTCCGAGATCATCAAGACCAACCCAACCATCGGGGAAGGGGGAATTGTGGGATCAGACGGGTGGGAAGGGACCTCCGAGATCATCAAGACCAACCCTTGATCCAACACTGCTGCGGTTGCTAGACCATGGCACTAAGTGCCACATCCAGTCTCTTCTTAAAAATCTCCAGGGACAGAGAATCCACTACTTCCCTGGGCAGCCCATTCCTATGTCTGATTACCCTCTCTGTAAAGAAATTCTTTCTAATATCTAACCTAAACCTCCCCTGGCACAATTTGAGACCATGATAGAATAATTAAACAAGTTCATTTTCTAAATGGCCAGCTGGAACAACTGGAAAATTGTACTGCAATTGGTGCAGTGAGTCAAATCTCAAAAGTCCCCTTTTAGAGGTACTGCTCTTCTTTACTTTTTTAATTGATATTTTGACTTATAAAAAACTATGAAAAATCTTAACAAGAAAATATTAAAAACCAAAATAACTTTGATTCTCATTACAAATTTTACCTTATTTTTAATCTATGAAAGACATAAAAAATTATTTTTTTTCTGTAATGTCACTGCATGTTTCTCATAATTAGATATGGCATATCACATCAACTCTGATAATAATTGTTGCTCTAAATGGTAATTAGTTTTGAAATTCATATTTTAGTGAATAAATTGGTGATCCTGCCATTTGTAATTGGTTTTAGTATTCAATGGTTCCTTATGCTGAGCATAGTAAAACACATACCACAAGAAAATAAAATTTTTATGTAGTAAGAATGAAACCTTTTGACTTATTTGTCACAACTAATTTATTTAAAATAAATTTTTAGCAAAATTATCTGTTAGTGCTGATAAAACAACAATTTCTATTTACAAAATTTCTCTATGGTCCAGTTCAGTTTCAGTCATCAAGTTACAGTATCAATATCCTGAAATATTTTCTGCTATTGCAAAAACAGTATTGAAGATAAGTTTTGATTGGGAGCTTTTAATTAATTATAAAATTAATAAAAGTCCACATTCTCAATAAAATTGTATGACATATACATGTAAGTCTAGTATAATTTTGTTGATTTTCTTTCCAACACTTTTTCTTCTCTAAGCAATTTATTTGCTTTATGTGAACTGATAGTTACCAGAATACAAATTGCAGTATCTCAGTTAAAAAAACTAGCAGGACTATATTTGTGAAGATTTTATTGTAACTGTTGCTGCAATCCTCAGCTTAAAACATTTTTGTGCCAATGAGGCACATCATGTCAAAGGACAGATAATCAAATAATCCTTTTTCATAAATCTTCCAACTGTAACTTTGAATATTGACTATTAATAGAGAAATTGGAGGAGAAAAAATGAAACCTGAAAAACATCAGAGATACGGAATTATCACAGCAAAAGGAATAATCATGGTAGATACCATGCTCACTAATTTAAATGAACTAATTTTTGTGTCAGAGCACCTAACAAAGGAATAGATATATGGTGGAGAAAATGTGTCAGTAATGTTTTGCACAGAGTAATAAAACAGACATATTTTATGAGAATAAATGTTAGTGGTTAATTATATGGGAATTTGGGAAAGGAAATCCCTGAAATTAGTACCAATTTTTGCTGTCTCAACTACTCTTATTTTCCCAAAAGAGACAATGTAAAAAGTTCAAGCTTTCTGTTGTTTCTCTGCCTTTTGTCAGATCTTGTTTTGCATGGCTTTGAAATTAAAATAAAAATTATAAAGTTATATTATCAAGGGGTTTATTGATGTAATAGCATCTACTACAAACTATAAGAAGAAGGCTGAACTTAGCAGACCACAACTTATTAATTATAGGATGTTAGCTAATTCATGTCTGTCAGATTAGACTGCACAATTTTTTTTGTTGCTTCAATGATGTCATCATGGCCTATAAAAAAATATCATTCTTCCCACTTCAGTAAGGTACAATCCAGTTATAAGGATATTGAAAAGACATTTGATGTCATATACTAGCAATTAATTCTCTCATCTCCCACCACCCTAAATAAACAGAACAGAAATTGTCTCACACCGGTATTCAATAATACAAATGCTTAGATGTGTATATCATCACATCAGAGATTCATTCGTTTATTACCTGCCGGGAACACATTCAATCTGCATTGTCCACTAGAATTAACATAAGTAGAGCTTCTTCTGATATATATGAAAGCCAGGCTATCCACCTCTCCACTGCCTTCTTTCTTTTCAGTCCTTTATCCTTGTTAATTCACTTGTTGGTACCAACATCTTGCTGCAGTTCCAAGGTCCTGTCTCAAAGTTGCCAATAACCTGCATTGACAAGAAGGCTTGTAAAACTATCTGAAATGTCCCAGGCTTGTCCGGTAAATGCTACCTTCCATTTCCTATTGTTATGTGGTCACCTTTTTATTTCTTCACCATGGGACCACAGTCTTTGGTTACAGCAGTGTCTTGGCTCCTCCCTCCTGATTTCTATAATATTGCCAAAATATTGCCATTCAAGATAAGCCATTACCCATTGCAGCATAGCCCACAAGCACAATCGGGACAGATCAGGGTTCTATTTAACAGGAACAACCACTGACTTACAGGTAAGAGTCTAGATGTCTTATTTACATAACTGAATTCTACTTTTATAGTTTAGAGTTAATATTTCCATTACTGTATTCAGTTTTTTTTCTAGTTAATAAAAAATGAGGAGTCTGATTTTGTAACTGAGTAACACCTAATCATCACACATCTACATACAGCTACTATGAGGTATAATGCTATGTAATACTTTGTGAAAAATTGAGACACACAACCACGCTTGCACAAAAAGTTAAATGGAGGACCAGGAGTGTTGTAGCTGGTGTGTTTGACAGATACAGCTAACATAGTCTCCATGTATTCTCAGAACCAAACAATGAGAGCTCACAGCCCAAACGAGAGCAGAATTAAACCTGGTAGAGCTCTTTATGTTCCTCGTAACTCAGTGTAACTTTCAACTTCATCACAAAGCACAACCTTGCTCTGTTCTGTCTTCAGCTGCAGGCTGTGTGGGATTTAATGGTTGGGAGTCAGTTGAGCTTGATGCTCAAACACAAAACCTATTTTTGGTTGATTATTTTTTCATCATATCAGTGAGTTGAAGTAATTCATTGCGTGATTGACCTTTTGAAACTTAAAGAAGGCTTAAAAGAAAGATGGAGACAAGCATTTTAGCAGGGCCTGTTGTTATAAGATACGGGATAATGGTTTGAAACTAAAAGAGAGTAGTTTTAGACTAGATACAAGATAGATTATAAAATATAAGACAGAAGATATAAGATATAAAATATAAGATAAAAGATATAAGAGATATAAGATATAAGATATATAAGATATAGATATAAGGAAGAAATTTTTTTACAATGAGGGTGGTGAAACACTGGTAAAGGTTGTCCAGAAGCATTCAAAATCAAGTTGGATGGGGATCTGAGCAACCAGATTGGATGATGTCCCTGTTCATTAAATGGGGTTTGGACTAGATGACCTTCCAACACAATCCATTCCATGATTGCTAAATATTGTGCCAGAATAGTGGCTAATACATGAATATAAGGGAGAGGGATTTGAAGGGGCTAGAAGAAGCCTGACTTTGAAGTGCAGCAGATATAGTACAAATTTACCCTCTGAGTGGTGTTCACCAGTTGCTAACCTGTGCAGTGCAGAACCAAAGCCCTATAGTGCTATCTGGCTTGTTCCTTTACGCTTCCTATATTGCCCACGATTTCTCTGGACATCCATCTTTTCTTTCCATTTTAGTTATTCCCATTTTCTCAAGAAGAATTCAGCCACCAGCTCTGATCATCCACTGGCATTCAAAATCTGCATTCATAGGCAACTTATGGTATTCATGTTACATAAGTCACCCATAAGCTCACTCATGAGTCACTGCTGTAGAGCCTGGTGTGTTTGCTGTTAAGCAATTTTCCTTTTGTGCTAGGAAAGACACCCCAGTGATAAGAAGCAAAATTAATCCTTTGCATAGTTCTGGCTGTCAATGACCTGAAAAAAAGTTTGCACTTTTTTAGCAGTCATTACACTTTCTTCCTCTTTGTAGCTGTTTTACTGTCTTGCACTGCTTTTTTTTTCTTGATATTTAACTCCCAAGTGGAATATATCTTCAGTCTATGCTAAAAGGGGTGGTCTTAAAAAAAGAAGGAGGAAGTATGAACAGCTAAGACAAAAAGAGATTTCTTATACCAGGCTGTATAAGGCATTTTATTTTTTTTATTTTATGCCTTTGCTATTTAACTTATCAACTAGTTAACCTTAATGAAAAGGGATGCTTTGCTAAAGAAGCACACGCCTTACTATTGCAAATAATAAAAGCAATTAGCTGTAGTTCTTTAACATGTACAAAATACACTACCCAAGCAATAGGGTCCACGTTTTTAGAGGCATTTAAGCATCTAGACATGCAAAATTGTCATTCAGCAGGATAATTTACAAGTGCTAAGGCAGTTAACTTTCTCCAATTTAAGTGGCAGTTAAACATTGTTCTATCTGAATCCTATATTTCCAGTTTAGCAGTCAAATGAAAAATTTAAACGGAAAACAGGTTCAAATCAAACTGAATTTTAGGACAAAAAATTTAAAATTTGATAAATATTTTTAAAGCACTCTTGTACTTTTGGAGCCTGGCTGGAAGAGAGGAAGAGAGAACCAGAGACACCTATTTCTACACAAAAACCCAGTGGTCTGATCATTATTCAAAGTGTGAAAGGTTTAATCATAGTTCCCACGTCTGGCTGAGGTGTTTTGTGTGCACACCTCCACAGCTGCCCAAATTTCTTATCACTCTAAACCATTCCATACTAGTTTCCCTCAGTCTCTTTTTTTGGATCATTTATAATTTATATGTTAAATTGTCAGCAACAATGATTAAGATAATTCACTAGCTCAGACATCAAGGCTCTCAGCTAGTGAGAGAAATGCCTGGATTCTCACCTCTTCTTGATGATAATTTCTGCAAAGAGCTGCATTAACCAAGAGCTAAAATTTGTCACCCTCCTCATTATTCAAATACTAGCCTGTTCCTCTAGATCCATCTTTTGGGATTCTGGGGATATAGATCTCTACGTACAAAGGTAGAACAGATTTGAGGTTTTACAGAGCCCCAGCCAGTATTTTAATCATGACATGTCTGTCAAAATCAACTATAAGTACCTCATCTACTGCATTTTTGAAATCTAGCTCTCCATTAAAAAAAAAATAAAAATCAATCCAATTAAGAACAGTACCAAAGCAGCCCCAAGCAGTGGGTCTGGCTGATAGGAACAATTTCTCTCTGGAGGTAATGTAAAGGTCTTATTTCTCTGTCTCTAAACATAGAAGGATCACAATGCTGACACATCTTAAATGTCACTGTAAAGCAAAAATCAAGTTGGTACCAAATTTGAAAGCACGGCATTTCATTTCAGCTACGTTGCCTGTGGCTCAGCATGTCTCCTACATCAGGACTGAGGAGCAAAGCAAACCCAGAGGAGACCTGCCACCTTGCAAAATCTGTCCTTTGATTGTTTGGCTTCAAGATCTAGTTTTCGGTTTCAAAAATCATTAGAAGAATTTACTTCTTAACTACTTCCTACTAGATAACTATTGATTTTTTCCCAATTCACATAAAGAATTAAGACAAAAGAAAGATCATTTTTACCTGGGAATCATTTTGAGAATTCCCTTTCTTGAACTTGGTGAATTGTCTAAATAATCTGTATCTCACTGGCTTCTCATGGGCCCTAGTGATTGTGTTGGAGCACGGAGCAATCAAATGATCCTTATACATGATCTTTGTGCCATTCATGACATTGTAGAGCTCAGCGGAGCTTCCAGATTCATGTCTGTCTCATGATAAAGAGTGTCAAGTATCTCAGTCATTGCTTGTAATACTATGAAACCTTTCATCATCTTTGCTTACCTTCTCTGAACCTTTTCCAGTTCTAATGTATAATTTTTCAATGTGAAGAAACCAGAACAGCTAGACAGTGTTCCATGTGGAGCAAATCATGGCTTTATGTAAGTACCTTCTGTTTTGTTCTCTATTTATTTCTCTGAGTCTTTTTTTGTTTATTTTTACTGGTGTTGAATGGCTGTATTCAAGGAATTATATATCTCAGTCCCAAGGTCTCATTCTCCAGTGGCTAGGTGAGTTCAGAGTATCATTTTGTATGTAAAGCTAAAATTGTTATGTGCATACATTCTTTTACATGTACCTACATTTACTCTCATCTTCCATTTTCTTACCCAGTCACCGAATCTTGTAAGGACAGCCTGCAATTTGCTGCAATAGATTTTATCCTTTCTACCTTGAAGAACTCTATCATCAGCAAACTGTCAGAACATGTGCCCTTTTTCATGTCTCCATTAAGCAGCAGGTCTGAGAACAGCATCCTGTATGACTTCACTGCTGACCTTCCTCCATGGAGAGGGGTGATCTCTTACTTAGCCTTCCAGAGCTTACAATACTTTCTATTTTCTATTTTCTTCATTTCAATGCAGTCTTCACATTTTTTTATTAATACATGATTAATTCTAAATAGATGGCTTTTAACTTTGCTGCTTAGTCATTCCTGTTTTTTCTCAATTTCGTCACAAACGCAATGTGCATGGGCACTGCACTTTCCATATTGTCTCTCAATAGTCTCTGTGTCACATGCTAAATTTTGTCTTAAATTTTAATTATTTTATTATCTTCTTTTCAAAAAAACTTCCTCATTTTCATTTAGATCCTTTTATTAAAATTTAACACCACTGCAGTGACTTTTTGTTTTGTTTTGTTTTGACCTGTGTTTTTTATTGGGGGAATGTTAACTGTCCTGAAATATATTTTCAGCATTTTTTCCAAAAATATTTGGATTTTTATGGGAAAAAAAGAAGTTTTAATGATCCAGTTTCAAGATCTCAGGGAGAAGTGGCAATGATAGACCTCAGAAGTCTAACTAGGGAAGGGGAGAAATGAAGGAGGGTTAAAAAGTGCACAATTACACGCAGCAGGCAAAGGCAAGAGCAGATGGATACCTGCAACGCCCTGTGGACTAGAGGATGACTGAAACAGGAGTTCCTACCCTTCAAATATCAAGCCTGGATATGAAATGTTGTGTGATTATTGCTTATAAAAAAAGAGATGAAAGAGTCCTGTTGAGTTCCTGAGTGATCTGTTGCCCCAAAGAAACCACCCCTATTTGCATTTGATTGTATCTTTGCCACAAATAAACAACCTATTTTTCTGTGTGCCAAGTCCATGTTTGATGTTGATCAATATCCATCTGTTGTCTGTCTTATCCATAGATTACCAATCCTTTTATCAGGTACTGGGATTTTAAATTTTTTAAAAATATTTTTGAATGTATGTTTCTACTGTGAGGATCCAGTTCACGACTGATGTTATCAGGCACTACTCTAATAATATAAATACTCCTAAGGTGAGCCAGAGATGTGGGCAAGTGCAGGGCCCAAATGTTCTCTGGGAGAGCTACCTTCTCTGGAATACACATTTTTACTTTCATCCTTTCTTCAAAGAAAAAGATCCATTCATTATGTAAGTCAGTTTTTACTATAGAGAAAATCTTGACTCCCATATCACCTGTATGTGCCCACAAAGTCCTGGGTAAGAGATTCCACTTGAACAACAGGGAACAAATGTTGTTAAATGTGACATTAAATATTATTCCTTCCACTTCTGATAAGCCAAAATCATTTATGTTCCAGATGCATTCCCTTTCAAAAATTCCATCTGTTCCTGATACTCTGCATGTAAAAACTACTTTAGTGGTGAAAACATAGCCCAAAATAAAAAACAAAATACAGAATACAAAAAAAAATAAATTGTTTGGCCTTAAAGAAACTGTCTCTTTTTTGAAAACCTCATACTGAGCTAACAAAAGCAAAAGTATCTGTTGATGTAATATTTATCACCCAAATCAGTAATGTTGCAATGATCAAAGAAAATGTATTTACCAGTAGGGTGCTGGGTATAGATGTTGTTAGAGTTTGAAAACAGGAACTGTAAAATATTGAATCCTGAATACAATTTTAATACATTAGACTCCTGACAAAAAACACTGTCCTGTAATAGTTGTAGTAAAAAAGAAAATATTATCATAAGGACCAAAATAATTATTTCTGAAAGAATATACTTTTCTTAAAAATAAAAAATAAAAAAATAAAAAAAAGGAGATAAGGTTTTACAATATTATGCTTTCATGAAAATTCAGTAATGTGTTATGACAAAACAACAAAAAAGAAACGTCTTTTCTTTGAACTTTTACTTTCTTTTTATGCAATCGCAATCTATTAAACAACAGGGAACTCTTTCTGAAGTACATCTTCAATTTCTACCTCACCATGGTGTATAAATCCTAACCAACTCTTGGTTTAGTTTTCTCTCTCATTCAAACACCTTTTTCAGAGAGGGTAAATGAACACCCATTTACAGAAGCATTTACATTGTTGGATATGAGGCCTTGATAGTAAAGAGAACTTGAAGAGTCAAGGGGAAATTGCAGGTTTGCCTCTATTTATCTTCTAGAGTTTATCACAAAGATTTTTTAAAAGATGGTTTTACGGTGAGGGGGCAGATTTAGATTGGATATTAGAGAGAAATTCTTTACTGTGAAGGTGGTGAGCACTGGAACAGGTTTCCCAGAGAAGCTGTTGATGTTGCATGCCTGAAAGTGTTCAAGGTCAGGTTGGATAGGGCTCTGAATGGTCTGATCCAGTGTAAGGTGTCCCTACCCACAGCAGGAGTGTTGGAGTTAGATGGAGCAAGATTCTTTAAGGTGCCTTCCAACCGAAATCATTCCATAATTCTATGAATCTGCAATGAGTTTTCCAAACCTACAGTTCTGATTATTTTTTTCAGCTAAATTGTTTATAAACTGAAAGCTAGTACTAAGTGAAAGTAAGAGGCAGAAATTGTAGAGGAAAATGTGAACTTGCTCTGAATAATATTTATTGATTTGGTTTTTTCCCCACTAATAAGTAGATTTGTACAGAATTTTACTATTTTGACTACCTTCACCTCTACTTAAGCCCAAATAATAAATTGTGAATAACTATTTTCCAGCTGACACTGCCTGCCTTTCCAACCTCATGTGATGCAGTCATTGTCCCTTTATCTTGACAGAGCTTTTAACTTCCTAAACATAGTGGGAGTTTCTTGTTTCAGCCTGCAATTTTCCATTGTTCTGTTTCTCAGCGTTTGGTCACTCTGTTGAATGAGTATTGAATTAATTTAATAGATATCAAGTAAATTTTTTTCACAATACATTGTTATGCTAAAATCACAACCTCATGTAGAAAATTTGAGAGAAAACTTGATCTCTGAAGTCTAGGCCACAAACTGAAAACACTGAGGCAGTTGCAGGTCCCAATTGTGAACAGATTGTACTTTCTGCAGTTCCAACAGGAATTACAAGTGCTTACTGATTGCAAGACTGAAAGGCACAATGTCTCCTCTTCACACTTTCATTTACACAGGTTTCAGTCAGGTTAGGTGCTAGTTCAGTGCTGCAAAGACCTCAGCATATATCTCTGCAGTTTTTGAATCAGAGAACAACCTATAATAATGACACGTCATTGTTTGTTTCTAGTTCCACTAGGTCAATAATTTACTCTTGAAATTCATTAGCAGCAAACTATGACCTAGTTTTACTAATACTGCCATTTATGCCAGAATAGCTGGAGCCAGGAATTTAGTCATATCAGGTAAAAGGTAAGTAAGGAAGGATGCTGGTATCTTTGTCAAACAAGGACACCAAGATATCTTGTGGATTTTTACAAAGACTTCTTGTTCCCTCTAAACCTGGAGTATACAAGTTTCAGCCAAACTTTCCAATAGGTCTTTGATTCCATCATTACTGAGAAAATCGTATGACTTCCATTCAAAATACCATCACTTTCCACAGATTTGAGACAATTTCGTCTCTCTCTAGAAGAGAAATTCAATTAATTTATCCTGGTTTTACAGATTTTATATAACTTTCTGTTTTACCCTAATAATTGTGTCTACATGGTGCCACCTCTCTTTGGACAAATCAGAGCCTTGTTTTCAAGTTTTTGTAAGTACTACTGTGTCTTGGAATTTTTCTTAAGTCTCAATCCTTCTACTCTTTTATTTTGTCTTCTAGAAAACTCCAGAAATTAATGTATTCCAAGTGCTGGTTGTACAAAAACTCATTTTCTTGCACAGTGAGAGTAAAATATATTTATTCTAATTTCAGTTGATTTCACAGCCATTGTTTTTTGGACAGAAAATCTGTCATCAACTTCATTCACTGTAATTACATGAAAATAACACTTATAGCCATAGTACCATAGACAAGTTGTCTTTTTATATGTCTTTACAATACTCCCGAGGAGCAGAATTGAAGAAACAACTCCTGAAAAGTAAAACACTCCCCCAACATTACACAGGAAGCCTGTGGTGCAGCACATATTTTACCCCTTAAATCCTATCTCACACTGTCTACTTATCACAGCAATCATGGTGTTTTTTCCACAATGCACAGTAGATGCTGGCTTGCCCAGCACCTACATGCTGTGATTGCTGTTTCATATGGCAGCATACTGTGGACCACTCCCACCACTGGCTTGACTAAAGGATGAAGGATACATTTTACCAAAGCTGAAGAAAGTGGCCATTTCAGCCTCACAGGCAGAGCTCTGCTATGTTCAATCTCTATCACAGCAGTTAACCTAACCATTATATTTCTTTTTTTATCCAAGGAAAAAAATAAATATTCAGAGTGTCATGCTGTAGACTGAACACAGAAGTTCAATGAATTGTTCAAAGGCAGAGTAAACAATTTGCTCTTCTAGCTCTTGCTGTTTTAAAAATAAAATGTGTTTTCAGGTCTAACATATTTAATGTTATATTAAACCTGACACTGGTTCTATGTGTTAGCTTGGCAAAACCTTACAAACTTTTAAAATAAACTAAAAGTGGAATTGAAACTTAACATATTTATTTGTAAATATATCCTTTTTTGTATGATTTTCCATGGCTTGGCAGTAACCATTTCAATCATCAAGACAGAATAACACTTGTTATTCTGTTATGCTCTCATCTCCTGTTATTCTGCAATGCTGCAAGTCTAATGAAGAGTCCTGATCATCCTTGAGTTGTTTGGTTTCCATGTTCTCACATCATAAATCACAGAAGGTCTTCAAAAGCTTATGGCTGGCGCTGTTTTCCTATGGCTCCTGCTGTTGTTATCGTTCACTGGTACTACAGTTTTAGGGAGAAGCTACAGGAAAACAAACCAAATGCAGACTTTGAATGGAGATATCCTGAAGTGTGATGCCTGATGTACTGCTTCACATTGTCTGCAGATACACCAGAAAAGAGCACTCTGCATTTATTCAGGATGCAGGAACACAGTAATGGGTAGGTGTAATACTAGGTGCAGGCATATGGTTATGCAGCTTTTTCAAAAACACAGCCATAGTCATGAGGTTTGCTTTTTAACTACTTGCTTTTTCTTTTTATTACTTCTTTCTCTTACCATGACTAAAAGTTGGTTAGTCATCTGTAAATTTTGTTTTTATTTATGATATGAATTTTCAGTGCTTTGAGATAACTACCACAAGAGCATCCAGGTAAGTTCTGAGGCAATGTCTACTTACAGAGCTTCTTGCTTTTTCATATAGTTATTGACAGTTTCAATCTGTCGCGGTCCGAAGGGAGGAGGGGACAGGACACGA